>NC_016535.1:284338-391600 GCF_000236905.1 Tetrapisispora phaffii CBS 4417
ATGACTGAAAGTTTTGGCAAAAAATAAATGGTCCCTAGCGGGATCGAACCGCTGATCCCCGCGTTATTAGCACGATGCCTTAACCAACTGGGCCAAGGGACCATTTTAATGTAGCAGATATTGTAATATGAGTACTACAATACAGAGTTATGACAGGATTATAATATAATAGATAGACAGATGTAAGACAGACTATTATATTATTGTGGAGTTACAAGCTTATGTTGGGTAGTTCCAACATCTAAGTTAGTGTCATTAGCCACTTCAGTTGCTCTAGTATAGTCCATCTTCTTTATAGTTAATAATCGATTGATTCTTTTATTAGTGTAATTAAACTATTCTATATAGAGTTAGATGCCCTCTTATATATGAGTTAATCTGACAGTTGAATGAACATGTGTACGTGTTCATTCATTCCTCCTAGGTCTCTTTAGTGCTGTATTGTACATCTGTGTTTATCGCGTAGCCATTTACATTGTAGTGAGAAATTTTCACCTACCACTTGGAAGATTGTTCTAGACCTTCTTTCCATTAGTAAGTGATCTATTAGTTCTGGACTCAAAGTGTCATAAACACTTAGTTCTGTCACATACACTACAATAATTCTGACACACCCCCGTAAAGACATATTTCAATAATCTTTTTAACTGATTGTCGATATAGAACTTGATGGACTATGAAATTCTCCTGGGTCAGTTATCGTAAGAATATCTTTGGGAGTCAGTTTTGTTTTGCATCGAAGATCTTAGTTTCTTAAAGTCTTCACAACTAACCGGTTTGGTTAAAACATCAGCAATGTTATCAGTGCCAGCAATTTTATATATTAGTAAGTCATCTGCTCGTATCCGTTCTTCGAGTTTAGCTAGTTTCAAATCCAGGAATCTATCTCTTCTGTTGGAGTTATAATTGTTCTTTAGATATTGAATACTAGGTTTGCTGTCTGTAATGGAAATGACAGTTGGATCTTTTTGTAGGTTCATTTCTTCTAAAATCTTTTTTAGATAATATGCCTCTTTAGATCCTTCATAGATAGCGTCCAGTTCAGCTTCAGTAGATGAGTTTCTGACAGCTGAGGAGGCTCTTGAAATGACTTTGTAGAGGTTCTCTCCATACCATAACATTATGCCCATTCTGGACTTCATGTCATGTTCCGTACCCAGTGAGGCATCAGATAGCAGAGTTATGGCCGGGTTATCAGTGGTTTCTCTTGTGAACACAAGTTTTTCTGACTTAGTTTGGAAAATATAGTTCATAAGTTTATCAGCCATGTAAAAAACGTTGTCTGCTGGAAAGTTCACACTCCTGGCCAGTTTATTGGCAGCGAACTCTACATCATATCTACATCTAGATCTAATATAGTTAATCACGCCATTTATCTTCTGCAGTTCATTGATCTTTTTAGATCTTGTTTTAGTGTCCATAGAATCAATGTTTTTGATGTTGTGTTCATAGGATGAAACATGTGGAGTAGAAGTAGTTTTAATATGACTAATTTTATCAAGCCAATCATTTTCAATACTTTCAATGTAAGATTGCAATGATAGGCTGATTTTACCTTCATCAATATTATAATCAAGGTCCATTCCTAGTACATCTGTACGTAGAATGCCTTGATTCATTTTTCCAATAATTTTAAGCTCAAATCTGTTTCTTAAGGTGGAAACAAACTCGTCTAGAAGTTCCTGACTTTTAGCAGCTATGACACAGTCATCTACATATACAGCTATCATGATGCTATAATCGTGATTTCTGAATATACCTGGCGTATGTCTGGAGTCATCCAGATCAATACTGTTCAGGAATTTTTTTAGATGCTCATTCCATTCCTTAGGACTTTGTTTTAAACCGTAAAGTGCCTTTTTTAACGGTGTCACAAATCTCCTATCGTGTGGAAGTGGAACATATATCTCCTCCCGTAAATCAGCATACAAAAATGCATGATTTATATCTAAAGTCTGTATCCACATCTTACGGTTATTGGCTATCATCAGGAACAATTTCAAAGTATCAATTTGAAGAAGATCTGTATGATAGTTACTGTAGGTGGCTTCCGTTTGTTTGTCCCCTCGGCAAACAATACGAGCTTTATGAGTCCCATCACGCTTCACCGTAAATATAGTCTGAAGAGGTATAATTCGGTTAGCTGGGACTTGATTTCTAGGAATGGAGATTGATGTGTCAAAAACTTGCATCTTCAAAAGATTTTGTAGTTCTTTCTCAAATGCTTCCGAAAAGAGTTTTCGTTCTCGAACGTCTGTATTATTGGTGATAGCAGTCTTAAAATATAAAGTTCTAATTTTATTGACTGCTTGTACAGAACGTAACTTGATTTTTTTCTTCTGTTCCTCCGCTGCTTCAAATTCCTCAAGATCCAAGGTGGTAAGTTCACGTTTCCGAGACTTTAATGGACGTCTAGTGATTGAAGCAAATTCTTTGAGAAACAGCTTTGTCCTTCTCTGTTTCATGGCTTCGGTGCTGGGAAACTTGTCCGAATTCTTATTATCGAAACGGTTGATTAACAGCAGCTCTTGATCAGAGACATTTTTAACGGGCTCACTTTCTGCGACACTGTCTGGCAAAATATCAATATGTGAAGTTGCAGTAGGCATGTCCTTTGGTAAAGTAGACATATGAGCTTCGTGGACAGAATGGTTGTCTGAAGTATTCGAAGTGTCCTGTTCCAATGTAGGTTCTTTGACCTCCTCATCGGCGGTCGACGAGCGAGTGTGGTCAGAAACCTTTTGGTTGTCATTAATATTTATAGTATCCAGACCATAGACAGTGTCTTCTTGAATATTGGGCGGAATTTTATACTGAGTGTCATTTTCAATCCCTTCGATAATAGTAATGTCATCAGCATTACTGGGTTCAGCCTCAATTTCAAGAGCATCTTCTGATGTGACTTCATTTGTGTCATCGTTATCAGGAACGATTTCACTTAAGACCTTATTTGGATCTATGAAATCACCGTTTACTTCAGAATTAGCCAATATATAACTCATAGTACTAATGACTTTTCGAGTTTGTGGTAGATAGAACAAGTAACCAAAGGAATTTGGATCCTTACACAAGGTTATGGCTGGTATACCTTGATTGGTTAACTTGTTGTTTGTTTGATTTTTTACGAACGCATGCGCACCGAACGGTAAGAAGGAATTAAATCGAATTTGTTCATTCTTTCCTGATAATGTGGTCATTGGACTACAATTTAACTTCTTAGTCATGAACAAATTCCTGATTCTAGCAGCTGCAAGAGCTGCATATTTCCAGAGTGCCCAAGGAAGATCACTGTTATGCATTAATGTTCTAATATCATTGTTCATAATACCAATGAATCTTTCTGCACGAGCGTTGGAAGCATGGTCGTTTGTATCGGTAAGCATTAATTTAATACCTTTCTCCGATACATATGTTTTTAGAGAATCATTAGTAAATTCAGACCCTCTATCAACAATAAGCTCTTTTACAATTCGATCATATTGCTTTTCGATGTACTGTATATTATTTTTGATTTGCAGAGAAATGGTTTCTTTATTTTTATTCGTATGTGTGGATACTAGTAAAAATCTTGAAACATTATCTACCATCAATAATAAGTAGTTATCAACTTTTGCAAGGTTCTTTCCTAAAGGACCACGAATATCTAAGCTCCAGGATTGTCCTGGTTGCATTTGTTCGTAGTGTTTATTCATGGAGTCCTTGATATGATCATGCTGTTTCATTTTTGCTTGAGCACATTGCTCACAGTAAAAATTGATCAGCTCTGATTTTTTTAAGTTGATTTTGTTAACATCTGAAAAAGCATTATTTTCAATATTGTGAACTATGACATCTACAGGAAGATGATTTGATCTTTCATGTGCTTCATGTATAGTCACAGTTTTATTATTAAAGCTTGTCGAAGGTTTAATCCATCTTATGGATGACGCCTTCGTTAATTTTTCCGAAGTCCTATTATCTTTGGAAGATAATAGTAAATCATTAGACTTTATCCAGGTAGTATTGGCTACGTTATGTATTTTAATACTAATGCTGTCATTCTTTAGATTTTTGTAATCTTCGGTAATTATAAAACCAAGTGTTTTGCGAAGGCCAATGGCTGACAGAACTGTTGCATCTTCATCTGGACAGTAGTAAACAGGAATGTATTGATATTTTCCGTTATTATCCATTCTAACTCTTAAGGACCCCTGTCCAATGATCTGCAGATTGCTTGAAGATCCGACACCAGAATATTCAGGGATTGTTGTTAATTTTCTATAATTGAAAATTAATCCCTTTTTATTGGTGAAGTTAATCCCAGATCCTGAATCAATTACTGTATCCACAGCTGATTTTAATTGATTCTTCTTTGTGGATATTTTCGTTTGTACTGGATTTCTCTGTACCTTTTTTACAATAGGCCTAAGAGTTTCTGGATTTTTAGAGTTAGATTTGGCTTCTTCTCGTTCAGATGAATAAAATTGCTTTATTTGTTCATGAAATTCAAAAGCATCCTCTGCGTGTTTTTTAATAATTCCTAGATATTGAGTAGGAGTTATTTTTGATAGATCAATAGGTACTGCATTAATTCGTTGCAATACTTGATTGTTAATCCTATTGATAATCAAATTGAAGATTTCCATCTTATTGGTGTCAATGAATTCTTCAATTCCAACTAATTTATTCAATAAATTTAGTTGTAAAGCCAAATTATTGGATTTCTCAGTGATTGACACTTGTTTCCATAATTTTTGGCGTTTGGCAAAGTTAAGTTTTCTTAAGAAAATTCTCTTAACTTCGTTTAAGATTTTAATGGAACTATTCTCCATGAAGATAAAGTCATATATATCTTCACACTTGATATTTTCCTTGAGTTGACCCTTTATGAATTGATCTTCTACAGGGTCAATTATTGTAGATTCTGGCAATTCATTTAAATTATCTAAATTGTAATAATTTAGGAATTTAACGAATTCCTTGATCCACAACGGAAGGTCCTCAATATTGATTAGTTTAAATTCAATATTAAGTGGAAGGTAATTCTTATTGATAACAACTTCTTTACCATTTAATGTCTTGAACATTAATGATCCATTGTTCATCAAGTTAGTTTGTTGATTACCTTCTTCCTTGTTACTGCCGTTTGTTACAGTATTATTAATGGACGTTCTTGTATGAGCAGTGGTTCTGTTATTTAACAGTCCTTCTCTATCAATGATTTTCGTCCTTAATTTTTCTATGTTCAGCTCAAGACCTTTTTCTTCCTCTTCCAGCTTAGTGATTTTGCTTAAATAGTCACCAGCTTCGATTGAGTTAAGAAATTCGTCATGCTTCATCATAGTCTTTTCGTATAAGCCCTCTAGGGTGCTTAAACGATTTTTAAATGTTCTAATGAAAACATCTGTGTTCTCATTAGGAATCTCAATATTTGATTGAAGGGTTTCCTTTACAACCTGAGAACTCGAATGGTCGTTATCCATCCGGGTAAGACCTCCATGTGGAGAAACAAGCTTATGTTGGGTAGTTCCAACATCTAAGTTAGTGTCATTAGCCACTTCAGTTGCTCTAGTATAGTCCATCTTCTTAATAGTTAAATAATCGATTGGTTCCTTTATTAATATATTTAGTACAATTCTATATATCATTTAGATGTCCTCCTTATATATGAATTTACCTGACAGTTGAATGAACACGTACACATGTTCATTCATCCTCCTAAGATCTTTAGTGCTGTATTGTACATCTGTGTTTATCGCGTAGCCATTTACATTGTAGTGAGAAATTTTCACCTACCACTTGGAAGATTGTTCTAGACCTTCTTTCCATTAGTAAGTGATCTATTAGTTCTGGACTCAAAGTGTCATAAACACTTAGTTCTGTCACATACACTACAATAATTCTGACATGAACCAGTCGCTGTTCCGACGCTTGTTTCTTCACACTAAGCAATAACCGTTCTGTGTGTTGTAACTATGACCAAATTTTGGGTGAACAGTAACCCTCATCACTCAATGGACAACACTTCGTGACTCCAATCAATGATCTGATACTCCCGACAGCCGTTCATGTAGCTCTGCATACTTCACAATGGCCAGTTTAATCGTCAACTTTCTATTTGTCCTGAGAAAATTACAGGCTCATAGACCCGTTTTAGGAATCTACTCGAGACATCATTCCACTCTATCTTGCACAGCGAAAGCACTATCAACATAGCGTCTTTGAGTTATATACAGAAGCCATTATCACAAGACATCGAAATTGCTTCAAATAAGGTAAGCACGTGATACGTTTTCCATATTTCTTGCTACTTCTAATCGCATCACTCTTCTCTCTATTTAAAAGACATACCAGTTTAATAAAAACCGAACCATTGTACAAAGAACAGAGAGTCCCAAACAGATAATTATTCAAATAAGATAAACGTACCGATATCAGTTCTTCGATTTCCCGTTTCAAGCAAGATGATAAGAGGATTATTAGTGAAAAATTTCAGGCTAATGAGAAGCAGGTCCGCTGGTTATCTCCTTCCAATCACGTCGAGATATAATTGGATTTGTTCGCCTTCATTATTGAACCGTCACATCCATGCAAACGCCTCTCTATGTGAGCAATCGCAAAAGCCAGGCAATAAACAACATCTGGGGTCTATCAAAGTTGAACAACAAAAATTGATGTTAGCTTTCACATGCAATAAATGTAACACTAGATCTTCACACACAATATCGAAACAAGCATATACAAGTGGTACAGTTATGGTCCAATGTCCAGGTTGCAAGAATAGACATTTAATTGCAGACCATTTAAAGATATTCGACGATAACAAAGTTACCATTGAGGATATCATGAAGCTGAAGGGCGAAAAAGTGAGCAAGTCTACTGAAGACCTTTGTTTTGAAGATATACCAAAAGATTTGAAGGACTTACTTGGGCATCACGCTAAGGATGCTCCTGAAAATTTAAAGAAACCTGCCTTGCATGCTGATGAAATTCATACATTACCAAATAAATAGCTTTTTTAATTTGTTTGCTGTCAGGTCAACAATAATTAATCCTAAAATTACATCTAAACTACATATCTGATGATTCATGTTGAATGCAGAAAGGAACAGCCAGTTCAGAAGTAACTACATACTTTCATGTATATAGTCTTTCTTATAATAGATATTCTGCCATAACTAACTTGTTTGGTCTCGTCAGTCACATGATCTGGTTAGTCACTTTTAATGAGTACAAATTGAAAAGGGACGACAAGGAAGCCATCAATGAAACTCTGCAAACATATATTTAAATATTGTGAGAGTTTTCTATCTAATTGCAGATACAACAAGCCTTTAACTTGGTTGAACCTTGACGTTGAGAATTTTGAAGATATATACATTGCCGGTTTGTTGACTAATAAATATAATTACCAATTCGAAAAATCGTGATTTTTTAAAGGGTGCTAAATATTGGCCTTTCTTCAGCTAATATGAGAGAATTGAAACTTTTTGGCAAAACTAAATACAAAGTTTTAACTTCATTAGAGAGCTATAGATCAGGAAATTTTTCTGGTATCGAAAACCATAATGATGATCAGGAGGTAGAGTATCCTCTTCTACATCTTCTATCCCTACCTAAAGATATTTTAATAACAATTCTAGAAAATGTTGATAGAGCAGAATTACTAACTTTGTGTTTAGTAAATTCCAAATTCTATGATTTGATAAGTACTCGTTTTATATATACGAATGTGATATTAAATGACAAAATATCACTCCTGAAATTTAATACACTAATACATTCTGAATACCATATAAAAGTTGCAAATACTATAGAAAATTCAAAATCTGTTTCTCAGAATGTGAGATTTTTGGTAAGATCAATTGAATTTGTGAGCCCACAATGCCAAGATTCGCTTTATAAATACAGTAAGTATTATAAAAAGGAAAATTCATCACTAATAGGCGGATCTTATTTTTATTTCAACCAAGATCAACAACCAAGAGCTTATAAGAGATCTTCTTCAGCAAGAAGAAATACAAAAAAAACCTCAAATGCAGAACTTGATGAATATATTGATAACTTGGAGAGGAAGTATGTCCACTATACATATATCGAGTTAATGTTGGATATAATCGACTTTTTACCAAACCTGTCACATCTTATTTTGAGTGATATTGAGCAAAATTTTAAGATACCACTTTGGTATTCTGTCTTCAATGATGGGTCAAGAGATTTCTTTAAAAAAATTATAAATGGCATTCAATCCATGAATGCAAATGATTTAAGAACTTACGAGTTTTCTGAAAAGTTTATATCGGACTATGATTCTAAATTTTACTCATTCAAAAGAATCAAGAAATTAGAACTCCGAGGAGCATTAGATAAAAGAGAAAAACCAATAGTTTGTCTAAGACCAAATTTGCTTTGCTGTTTCGGTATATTTAATGAATTAACATTGGAAAATATAATAATTGATAAGGAGTCTTTAGATATGCCTTTCGAATTTGTACCATTTCACCTCACAACACATATGGATGGAATTTATGACTTGCATTCTACAATTCATTTCTTGACAATAAAAAATTGTAATATAATCCCAGGCAATGGAATTTTGAAGTTGTTTCGAGACTATTTTAAATGCGTAAATAGTCTGGAACTATTATCAATAACAAGTAAATATGATTTGATTTTAGGAAGTTGCTTTTCAGCTTTAAAAAATCTAACAATAGATTGCAATAGTTCAGTATTCACAAATGAAATTATTGTTGATGATGACTATTTTTACAAAAAAGATAAAAATGAGATTACACAGCAAAATGATATGTTAAATAATAACAGTGTTGACAATAATGACATCGAAACGTTACTTGAAGTGCAAGTTGACAGTAGTTTGCAAACACCTCCACCAACATCAGGTGTTGTTATTTCATTAGATTTAGGATATATACCAAGAAACCTGTCTACTTTGGATACCCCCCCACTGCATAATCTGAAACCTGCCATGATCACCAAAGAACAGAATGAATTCTTTAAGAGATCCGGCATACCAGAATTTCATTTCTTTTATCATTATTTTAAAGACCTTTGGGAACGATTACCATATAAAAATATTAACATCAATGTCATCAATATCCCATTTACAAATGTTTATCCACTTAACCCCAGTATATTTTGGGAACAAATCTTATTTAATTCTAACAAAGACCAAGAAACATTAATAGCTACAAGAGCTCAAGAACAAGATCAATTTGGGGAACCAACATACTCAAATAGATCTAATTATTTTTGGATGCCAATGGTGAGAAATTGTGTAAAAGAGTCCTTAAATTCTTCAAAGGTCAGTAGAGAATTAACTGCTGAAGAAATTGAAGAAGTTATAGATACAGTTGATCCTGACATTATCAACAATTTCAACAACTATCGTTATTGTAAAGACATACCAAATTTAAATTTATGGTATTTTTTAAAATCATTGTCGAAATTTAGGTCAGTGAGAATTAAAATGTTACGTAAATGGCTATTCTGTACGCCTAGAACAAGATACGATTGGGAAATGCTACTTAAACCCGTGCTTAAGGTAAATGTCCCCATAGAAGTACGCGATAAAGATGGCTTTGTGCTATACACATATGGTGAGGATTTATCAAATATTGGACGATCCTAAATCTTAAATACTGTCACCATTAAGCATTACGAGTTCTCTTAACTTGTTAAAAATATAACTGTTATTTTATATTTTAACGTCTTTTTTACTTTGATGCAGCAACTAGTATGACGTATCTCATATATTCTTTTGATAAAACAAACTTCAATTATGAACCTTCATATAATTAATAATATTCTAATATATAATCATACATTTAAATTATCCTAATAACGTACACCACTACAAAGCGAAGAAACTGTTGTCGTCAAATGTTGGATATATGTAACCTTGTTCAGTCAACGTATTACAACATTCCCTTACCACAGTTTCATCAAGGTTCAATGTTTGTGTCATCAGTTGAATGGCAACTGCAAATGAATTAGGGTCTTTACCAGTACATTGCTCTTTACAGAAATCTAAAATTCTTTGTAATGGAGCGCCAGCATCAGAACCTTCTGTAACAAACAGTTGTTGACCTTGATCATTTGATGCACCGACTCCCTTCATTTTGCCATTTGCTATGGCATGCGATTTGATTACTTCTAAATGATGTGCTATAACCTCATTGAATGATTTAATATTCTTGATTACGGCGTATTGAACATTCTTTTTACCACCAAATTCTTTTAAAGCACCATAAACAATTACGTATGAACCAATTTCATGTTGTTTAGATAGTTGCGAGTCCTGAGCACCATTTTTATCTTCATCTCCAGCGGCCAAGTCATTTGCATCCTCACTCCATTTTCTAACTTCTATTTGGCCAGTACCATCTTCAATGGTTAAAAAAATACTCTGTGTTTGATCTGAGATATTTCTAATTACACCAACAAAACAAATTGAATGTAGTTCTTGATTATGAATCACAAAAGGGCCGTCTTGGACCAGCGGTTTTGATTCCAATATTTGCTTAATAGTTACAGGAGTTAAAGTGTTGGTTCTTTTAACTTCACCATCGGATGAACCAATTCTAGAATCTGAATTATCAAAGCCGCCACCAGTGGAGAATTCAGTGTAAGCTTGATATGTTGCCATCGATGTGTATCTTATGCGTTTGGTTCTATTTTGGCTTGCGTTATATTCAGGAATTGGAGTGTTCAACTACTGAGTCTATATCTGCTAGCACTATAATGTTTGGTTTTATTGGAAATATAAACCTTAGAAACTTATTAATTTAAAATCATTATTCATTTTATTATATGTGGGTATCTTCTTTATTACCATATATATAATCCTAAAACGCGTAAGAACGCGTTTTCTACCAACCGTGTATAGTGATACTGAATGATCAAGTAGAAAATGACTTGGCGGCAAAACCGATTCTCACTGTTACATATATAAAACCGATTCCTTTAAACATGGTATTAACATAGTCCTTTAAGCCCTTAATGGAAGAAACGACGCATTGACCAACCAGACAGCAGATGATAATATATTGGGTGGACTATCTAGTGTTGTTGCTAAGATATATGTAATGAACTGTAAGGTTACTACCTATCGCAAGGAATAGGCGTTTAGAGCTGAGAAAAGATACATATAGTTGTTTCTTTGAATAAGGTCCAAACTATACATTCTTTTACAGAAGCATATGGTAGCTGCTAATGATACTAAAAAGATGACTGTACATGGTATGGTGCTAGGACCTAAGCAATAGATACCCTTACTCTCACACTGTAACAAATCTCCCGTATTTAGCCGCCAATACTTTACTAGTCACGTGCGTAACCAATCGTTCTCAACGAAATTTTTTCAAAATATGTTACTTAGCCTGTGTGATGTTCAATATAACCAAAAAAATTTGACATTATTGTGCGAAGAGATGAGATGAGCTTCGATTCAAAATGCGGTTCATGGATTGTAGACTGCAATTATTAATTATAATAAAATGATTTTTAAGAAATACCAGCTCTATTAAAAAATTATTATTATTTAAAATATCAAGTTATCAATTTTATCTCATATATTTTATTTATTAGGCATAAAAAATATCTGTAACCCAGGGAATTGTCATCATGGAATTGGTATTACAAGCTCACATTTTATTAGCTTCAACAATCGAAGATGATACTAGATATGCTAGTATTGATAAAAACTACTTAGAAATATCAAAACAGATCCTTAAAGGACAATCCATTGATGCGATCAAGACCATACTGAATGATTTGAATGTTCCAAAAATCGACCTAAGTACTGTCGACTCATCCAAAGTTGGCATCGCCAATGCTTTAAATAAATTGGTCAATGAAAATATAGTAGGAAAATTGCAAAGTAATATGGCATTACTACTGGCAATTTCGCTTATTCAAACTTTTATTCAAGAAAATTACACAGGTCCTGCAACAGAGATAGAAATCAATGAATTTATTTTCGAATCGATTGAAGATCAGGAAAAGTTACAATATGCTTTGACTTCTATATTAAGTATATCAGGGCAACCAGCTTATGAATTAACATCTGGACCACTTTTACTAATTTTAGCTTTATTTATTTTAGAAAAATTAACTAACAGTTGTACACTTTTCAAATTATCTGATGAGACTACCAGTGATCCTGAATTGATCACA
The DNA here is from genome assembly GCF_000236905.1 of Tetrapisispora phaffii CBS 4417. NCBI lineage: Eukaryota > Fungi > Ascomycota > Saccharomycetes > Saccharomycetales > Saccharomycetaceae > Tetrapisispora > Tetrapisispora phaffii. Next base: position 296,513 of record NC_016535.1, read on the forward strand.
ATTGACTCTCAAAATACGTCAAGTTTGACAGCTTTTGCTCACTGGTGGAGAGCAAGAGCTCTATTAGCGCAGCTATCATTATTACCAGAAACTACTGGTGACCAACCTGCAATTGCTGCATCCATTATGAATTCTATTGAATTAGTACATGCCGTTGTCAAAGAATTTCCTGAAGATGTTAGTACTGAATTTAAAAAGAAACTATATACGATCTACTACTTGGAAAATATTAAGTGTTCATTAAGCATCAATGCAGAACAGTTATTCTTACCTTCTCTTACGAAAGTGATGAAATTGACTGATTTTAAATTTGTTTTAACTGGTGCTCGTGCGAAAAGAACAAAGTTCCAAACCGTAGCCCATTCTGGATTAATTATCCTTGCACAATCGTCAACTTCTACTGAAAACTCATCAGAAGAAAACGAAGGAACTCCTGAAGCTTTTGCATTGAATTCCGAATTATTGTTAGAAAAACCTGTTTTTGAATCGATTGGTCAAGAACCTTTGGATGAACAAATTGTTAAGAAACAAAAACTAGATGAAGAAGAAGGTCTTGAAGTTGAAAAACTTTTACCAGTAGCTATTAGACAGGAAAGCATTCCAATAGAGTTGCAATCGTTAGATCCTAATAATCAACCTCAACTAACTGAGTATGACAATCTACAACTGCTTTTGCGTATGTATACATTAAAACAAACTTCTCCTGCCAAAGATCCATTAGTTGAACAAGAATTAACTGCTTTAGTAAGCAGAATTTTATATCAAGATGGTTCTAAGAATTGGTCTATCTTTTCTCGTTGTTTATGGGAAAGATCTATTATCGAAACATCTAAAGCTAAAACAATTGAAAGAGGTCTACTACAAATGCATTCTTTAGTAGAGGATCTTGAATTGCAAATCACATCTAGATTATTACCACAATCTAGCGATACGTCAAGTGCATCTCCTGTTCCAAGATTAAAATTCATACATCAGCTACCATTTTTACCACGTTGGAATCTAGATGCTACTTTAGCTGAAAAATATATGTCGTTAGGAATTTTAAAGTCTGCTGTTGAAATATACGAAAGATTGCAAATGAGTTGTGAAGCTGCATTATGTTATGCTGCTGTTGGCGATGAAAAACAAGCCGAAGAAATTATATTAAAGAGTATCGAAAAGAATCCTAATGATGCTAGAGCGATTTCAATCTTGGGTGATATAAGACAAGATCCAAATTTATGGTTAAAGAGTTGGGAAATTGGCAAATATATTAATGCCAAAAATTCATTAGCTAGATACTACTACAATCCACCAACAGGTTCTGGCTTAACTAGGGATTATGGTGCAGTTCTTAAGCATTTAAATGACTCCTTAAGACAATTTACTTTGAACTTCGAAACTTGGTACTTTTATGGTTGTGTTGGATTAGAGTGTAACAAAATGCAACTGGCTGCTGAAGCGTTTTCCAGATGTGTTGCATTGGATGATACACATTCTATGGCTTGGTCAAACTTAAGTGCTGCCAATATTGAACTAGGAAAATTAAAAGAAGCTTTAAGCGGTTTAAAGAGAGCAATTGCTTGTGATGCCCAAAGGAATTGGAGAATTTGGGAAAACTATATGCTTGTTGCTGCTAAGTTAAATGAATGGGATGATGTTTTAATCGCATGTAGACAATTGTTAAATATCAACAAAGATAAAAATGGCGAGATGGCTATTGATATTCCAGTAGTGGAGAAACTGATTGAATTATTAGTCTCCACCGATTTTCCAAGAGGTGAGGAAGAAAAAGCCACTCATTTCCAAAAATCATGTATTGAGTTTGTGTGTAACATGTTACCTACTGTTATTACTACCAGTTCCAGAAGTTGGAGACTAGTTGCTAAAGTAGAACTATGGAGAAAGAGACCATGGGCTGCTTTGGATTGTCATGAAAAAGCCTACAGAGCGATTTCTCACAATCCAGATTTAGAAATTGATGAAAAAATCTGGAATGACACAGTTGATGCTTGTGAAGATTTAGTTGCTGCTTATGAATCTCTAGGCGAGATGGAAGGCAGACATGGTGAAGGAAGCTTGGTATGCAAAGATTGGAAGTATAAGGCAAGATCTTCAATCAAGACATTAATGAGCAAAGGTAAAGATAGATGGGATGGTACTGATGGGTGGGATAGACTGCTAGAACTCAGAAGTTCATTGTGAACATGAATAGAATAAACATATTTAGATATGATCTCAATAAATGCACATTTTTAAAATACATAAAATCGTTTACCACTAGTACAAACTGATGCGAGCATCTGAGAAATTAACTACGAATATTATTTATATAATACATCTTCAATATTCTTTCTAATTATCGACAGTTCCAGTAAAACTGTCTTCTGGAAGTCTTCCTGAGACTCCTTAATTGCTTTAATATCTTTCAGTACAAGGTCCAAGTGGTCTGAATTAACACTATCTTCTGTCTTATCTACAGCTTCCACTTTCTTTATACACAGTTTTTTATTGTCAGAGGAATTCTTGGTTGTATGGTCAGTATTCATATCAACAGACATGATCGAGTTATCGATTGTCAACCTACCTCGAGGTTTGAATATCGGAAGGTTTGCCATCCCGACTTCACTTCCAGTGACAGCAATAGTCGGATGACTCAATAACTTAGGGAAGGTTTTGTAGGTATGTGGGTGTCCAATCTGTATGGAGTCAAGTGGTTCTGTATATAAAGTAACATCAGAAACATCATCAGTTTCTGAATTAACTTCAAGAAATGGAGCCACTGAAAAGTTCGTGATTTTCTTAGGGAACTGTTCTCTACCTTTTGAGAGCGACGGTATTATCTGACGTTGCTTGGAATTTGCATCAAATTCCATATCAGAAGTATGATTGTTTTCAGTATCAGCAAAGTTTGGGAAAATGAATACTGAATCAAACATCTGATATTCCTCAACGATAAGTTTTTTCAATAGCTTCAATGCTTTCGGGGGAAGGGAGTTTACGACGTCTTTACTCCTGCACTGTTCTTTCAAATTACGAAATTTATTCCTAAGTGACCTTGACTGCTTATAACGTGTATTGTTTATGGAATTATATTCCTTACGAACAAGCTCCCAAGTCTGCAACCGCTCTGGATAACCCTTAACATGCGGCTGATATTCATCAATCAACTTCAGCAAATTGTAAGAGTCATTAGTCATTATACTTTCTTACTCTTTCGGTAATGTCGATTGGAAGCCTATTTATCCTCAATTTTCTGTCCACAATAAATAATTAACACAACATTTCACTTATTATTATACCAAACCAAGATAATTGAACAATGCATAACACTTTTAATTAGAGATGACAGCTTTTTATCTCTTTGCAAGCCCTTTATCGATTTTGCAGCTTTTGCAACTTTTTCGATATCATTATCGTTAGCTTAACCGATACACTGTAGATTTAAACTGTAAATGAATCTAATTGATAAGACAAATTGATTCATATCTGTCAATGGACCACGTTAAGGGAACAGGTTAAAACTAACTTCGATTAGCTGAGTTTTGTTGAGTGGTTATTGCTTAGGTCAGTTCTTACTTCGAGTTTGTTCAGGGCATAAGAGATAATTCGGCAGAGATTATGTTAGGAATTCTAAAGAGCTCAACAACCTTTAGAATCACTAGACCAACAGGAGTTTTTTGTAGCAGAATGTCGTTCAATATTAGTAATTACTCTACCGATGCCATTGCTGATAGGTATAAGTCAAAGTTGCTTGAAAAGGCCAAAGCGCAAGGTTTTAACTCTGTTGAGGAGCTGCAAGAGAGCATGAAGGAAAAGTTGCAAGAAAATAGAAAGGCCTATGACAAAATAGATCCTTTAAAAGAGTTGGAAAAATATGAGCAACAAGTACAAATGTCAAAGAATATAATGCAGGCAAACAAATTGAGGAAAACCAAGAATTCTGAAGGTTCTTCTAGATCGTCCGCTTCTGCCAACACAAATAGAGGGTCTTCAAATGTTGGTACATCTGAATTGTCTGATAAGAATGCTCCATTTAAAACTCTAGCATCGTATTTGGAGTTGGAAAAAGTGAAAGATCTCTCTCCTCAAGAAATTGAATACCTTTGGAGAGCAAAATGGGGCCAAACTGATGGTGCTATGAACGCTGTGGTTCCATTAGAGACATTTGATAAGATGCTGGTTAAAGTCAAAGAACACCCCGTATTTGTTCTTCCTTTACCAAGAGCCAACACAAGCGGTGAAAAGGATGAAGCTTCTGAAGGCATGGAATTACATTATATTCAATGGCAGTTCCCAAATTCACAAACTTCACATTGTCTAATGACATCCTTAGCTGAGTATAAATTACACAAAGAGTTTGCAAGACCTCATACTACATTAGAATTTCATAGTGAGTTAGGCAAGGATAAAAATATAGTATTGATGAATGGTAACGTAGAACCTAGTATGAACATATCTATACAAGAAGCACAGCTATTGTTATTAAATGTGCAAAGATTTTATGGTGCCATGGGCTATGATACTCCATCGTCAAAACAAAGGTTACAATTGTTAAAGGACTTCACAAATGGATCTTCTGATTTCAATCTGGACAAACTAATAATCTTATCTCAGTCCATGGAAAATTAAATCCATGGACGTATAATCTTGAATATAGTTCCTTAATAACACTGTACATATTATATATCGCCAAAATATAACCGTTACTATATAAAGTTAATGAAATTTCGTTATATTACTTATTTGATATGTATATATGAGTAACCCAATGAATAATTTTTATGTGATCTACATAATGGATGGTAACCACTTACCTCCCGCATCTAGCCAATTGCCAAGGTTGATTATCTAGTGGACATGCATCTCTGGTCTTAATCCATTTATTTATGCAATGTAAGTGGAAAGCGTGGTTACAAGCAGCCCAAGCTACAACACACTCGTTGTCAGTCTCAGTCATAGCCATTGGCTGGCATTCAATGCATGGTTCCATGATATGATTCCTGCAAATTGCGCAATTATCAACTGCTATATCCCAGGACCAGAATGCCACCGCAGTCCATTTCTTGATTTCAAACTTCTTCTTCTTGTCACCTGTAGAGAAAGTATTAACTGGAACGTCGACTTCCATATTTTCTATCTGACTCATTATAACTTCAATCAATGTATTCTTGTTATTACTAATTAACCTTCCTGTGATTTAGATTCTTTAAAGGCACGCCAAAGCAGAAATATATAGGTTCGAAACGAAACAAAAAACAAAGAAATACTTCACGTCAGCAGAAACTCTATATAATAATCTAGTGATGTAAATATTCCAGACTGTCACAACTTCTCTAGTTGCTCTTGCAATCTAAATTATTCAAATCACTTCTCATTTATAAATATGCAATTCCACATATCACTCGTTTTTTAAATTTACGTTTTTTCAAAATGGAAGACCTGAAAGAAACACTTTTATAAAAGAGTTAACAATTAAAATAGATTGCATTGTTTAGTCTTATTGAGACACAAACGCCGAATAACCACATACATCCATTGCTTTAATTGGATCTTATATTTGAAGCTTTTGATTTGGCTGAAAACTGACAAAATTGCAATAGAAACACTTTTGACGTGATGTCGAACAATGATAACAACGATATTAGTTCGTTATACCCTCCACCACCACCATATATCAAGTTCTTTACCGATGAGAATGTGGAAAAGTTAGAAGAGTACCAGAAGGGAAGGAAAAGAGACGATGTGGACGGAGGTACAAATGGTGAACTTGCTAATGAAGACAGACTAGAGACAGCTTTAGATTTTTTAATCCCACCGCCAATTCCAACGTCTGGTCAGTACAGGGTGTTTGGTAGCACATGGCAAGTGAAAGATAAACTGCCTGATCTTGAGTCAATGGGTCTGACTCAATTGTATAAAAAATCAGATCAAGATTCGTCAGCAGATGATCAACCAAGGGAAGTAGACTATCAATATAAAATACAGGAACTTAGAAAATTATTGAAATCACTGCTATTGAATTACTTAGAGTTGGTTGGGATATTGAGCATAAACCCAGATAAATTCGAGGAAAAAGTTGTAAATATAAAGACCATTCTTGTAAACATTCACCATCTTTTAAATGCATACAGACCCCATCAGTCTCGAGAATCTTTAATAATGTTGTTGGAAGCACAATTAGAATATAAAAAAGGTGAAATAGAGCACATAAAATCTGTGTGTAAACAAGTCAAGGATAAATTAGAGGAGATAAAAAGCATTAAAGTATAAATACGTTGATTATATTATATCTTCACATAGGATTAGAATGTTAATAACAAACATATACATATTTGACGTAGTTTTTCAATAAGATAAATGACCATTTTATTTTCATTCAACTCTACAATGCACAATCTCATGACGATTTAGTGGTTTATTATTTGGATACATGCTAAATCTATATGTATTGAAATGTATATAATTACAAATGTATTGGCTTTATTTATAAGTTCTTCACAACTAATTACCCAAACCAGGTAAGCTAAACCCTGGAAGACGAGAATCATCTGCTTGATTAATTGCATTCGAAGTTTGAGACATGGTTGCTGTGGAATTTGACATCGTTGAAAAATTATCATTACCATCAGTGGGAGGAGGGGCTGCACCAAATTCACTTTTTTCTCTGACAGCGTTTATACAATTGTTAATACCATAAAACCAGCCGTTGATTTTATTGTTATTGTATGTAGGATCGTCATATGCATTAGGATCAACAGGTCTTGCTCTAGTCCAAAATCTAATTGTTCTGTCCTTGGCAGCACTTGCTAATATATGACCAACGGGATTATAGGATAAAGAAGTTATGCATTTGTCATGCGCATAAGGTATTACTTGCTGAGGTTCTTCTAAGTTTTGCAGAATATCAAAATGTTTGATAGCACCATCATACGATGCAATTGTAAACATAGATTCATTCGTTGGATGCCATAAAAGTGTCATATAGTCAACCTCATCTCTTATCACTGTTAACTCTTTCATATGGTACCTTATATCAAATACTCTACAAGATTTATCTTTAGAGATAGCTGCCAGTAGATTACCTTTAGTAGGTTGAAATTTTGTTTTTAGCACTGTATGTTTAAAGTTTAATAAAGTAGATACACATTGTCCTGATCTTGGGTCCCATAATTTTATTAAATTATCCTTTGACGCCGATACAATCAATCCCATTTCTGGATGCCAATCACAACTTTTAACATCCCAATGATGTCCAGACAGCGTTCTTTCTTGCTTACCATTACTGAAGTTCCATATCTTCAAAATATTATCATCTGAACATGTAACGAATTTTGAATCGTTTTTACTAAATGCAATGTCCCTGATGCACTCTGTATGGGCCTTGTCTAGTTCCTTCACCATATTAAAATTAGGTTGCCAAATCTTAATTGTGCCATCTGCATCACCACTAATCATCCAATCACCTGCATGCGAGTACTCCATTGCGGTGACCGAAGTATCGTGTGCTTGCATGATACTTTCGAAATTGAAGGAAGAACCACTCCAAAGCGAAAACTCACCACTATAAGTGGCAACAACCAATCTCCTACCTTCTGGAGTCCATGTAATTGCTGGAATGACATGTTTCACTTTATTCGAACTTAAGTGCGTGAACTTATTGGGAACGTTAATTATCCTGTCAGTAGACTGGTAAACATCTGGAGGCAAGATATCAGCCACATAACTTGTTTCTGGTTGAATTGTCGGCGTAGCTAGGCCGTATTTCTTCAAATAATATGCCCTAGTGTAAGGTGAACTCATATCAACGGTTCTTCTTTGCGAAACATATTTCTTAGCAACAGCACTTTGAAACTGCGGTTCTTGATGATAATGACCGTCCATTCTATGTTATCTTATGATGATTTAATCCTTGATTATCTCTAAATGCCTAGAAACTGTAATGTAGTTTTGTATTCCCAACCAGAACTGAAGTACCGCCTGATATATCCCATTCATCTTCATTTAAAGTGGTCAACTTTTCGAGATTTCAAGTTTCAAGCTTTAAAGAAGTAGCGGAACCTTCAAGAAAAGCCATGTTGGTAGCAATGGATCGCAAAAGCAGACAGAAACAGATGTTCATTGGAGTAGAAATACTTACGACAGTAGTTGTTACAAGACTACAATACTAGGCCCCGCTTGGTGAGCAGCCAATACATGTTATTAATTTTGAGAATATAATATAGTTCCCTAGCATAAGGACAATTGTTTTATATAGAATTTACAGATTATCTTCTTGATTTTTGATGAAACTTGGATATAAGTCCCAGACTAGAGTCTGTAGACATACCAGCAACCAGCACAACAATGGCATGAACGCAATCCCGAGCCCGTTGATTCCTAGACCAACTAAGTAAGGTAATATTGCAGCACCACAACCTCCAAGGGCGATAGCTGTGCCTACACCTGAAATATGTAAACTTTTTGGTAGAACTTGTAATGCCACAAGACTTGCATTCGGGAACAATGGTCCAAAGAATACACCGGTAGCAAAGATAACACTTCCTATAACAATCGAGTACAGCAAGCTGGATGAATTTATTAACCCAAGCAACACAAAACATGTGAAAAGTACAAGCGTGAGAGATGCATAGTGCATGTTAGCACGATAAGCATTTTTGAAGTACTTCTTTGTAAAGAAACTCAATATGAATCTTCCAACAGTTAGACCAGACCAGAAGCACGATGTGACAAATGACATTCTGAACCTTTCGTATGCTTTTGTCTCTAGTAGGTAGGTGTATAACCATGATGCGGTGCTAATTTCAGCACCCAGATATAGGAACAGGAACACTGAATATAATATGATCATTGGATTCCTTAGGTATTCCAATGAAGATGATGCTGAACCAGTTAATAACGAAGAATCATAGGACCCATCAACCATCTCTGTACTCCTATCGTTGAAGTTTGACGTACCGCTTGTATCATTTTCTTCTTGGTCACTAATAGAGGTTGAATAAATATATTTTGCAGGAGTCTCATATCTAAAAGCAGGAATGGCAATAACGATACTTACGAGAGCCAAAGCTATTGGTAGGTAGAAAAACAGATTCCAAGAATGATTAATTGAAATGTATGTGACGATGGGAGCTGTCGACATTGCTGCCACACCATATATCCCATGTAACGCACCCAACAATTCATTATTATTCACTTCCAGGCTGCCGATCAAAACATTACACAAGGCATCTAATATACCTAGTGCGAATCCAACTGGGAAGTAACTTAAAATATAAATATTGAAACTCGACGGTTTTAAAGCTAAAACACCTTGAAATATCATAGCTATCGATGCACCAAGCAAAAACGCACCTCTTTGACCCAGTAAAACATGAATCTTGTGATTTGAAAAGGAAGCTAAAGTGTAACCAGTCATCTGTGATATAAAAATCCTCGAGACAACTTCCTTTGACACTTTGTAATGATCGGTAAGACTGGGCATCAGAGAACCTGTCGCTTGGTCATTCATTCCAAATACCAAGAATATCGTAAAACATGCCGCTAACTGTAGTTTTATTAGCGTAACTTTCTGGTAGTCTAATGGGTATATTTTAATCACTGAACCATGCCAATAGACATCTTTCATAAACTCAGAAGAAAATGTCGTCTCTGATGTCTCACCAGTCATATCTTGACTTGCTTCATTACTTTCTGGGTCATCTAGCATCAAAAAATTTTCCGAATCAACGTCTCCATCGTCATTTCCAGATATACTGTCATCACCAACAGATCTAGTATCAATACCAATTCTTGCCGTCTCATCAGCATTCTTATGACCATCAGTACTGTCCAGTTGACCGTCTGACATTCTTCCGATGATCTAAATGTAAGTACCACTAATTTTATAAAATAAGCACTCTCTTGATACCAGAGCACCAACAAAAGTCACACCAATTAAACATAACTTAAATAGTCGACTCTGAAATCTGGCAATATCTTAAACCTATATCCAAGCATATGTATTATGTTGAAGTTACTGTAAATCGGGTGCCAATAGTTGCTTTACCTTTTAATTGCACCTTCTAAGGGTTTCGCGATGGCTTATAAAAAGGTTAATGACTATTGATGAAGAGGCTCCAAGAGTTAAAAGAGATGGGGATACAAGAAAGGATTGCTGTTTATTGAGTTGAATATATGGATATATAATTGGGTATACTATTTTGTTAAAAAAGTTGCGTGCTATGTTCTTTCTGTCTGCAGATAGAATCCTGGAATGAGAATTAAGTAGAGCATGATGATGATTGAACCTTTAAAGTAATTTGAATCGCCTTCTGAGAAGATGTAGGTGAACATGAAGTTGCTAGTTAGGAGACATATGATGTCCCAAATTGGGAATACCATTGAAAACAAGTCTGCTCTGACGTTGATGCTGGTTTTGTCTGAGGTTACTGCCATTTTGATTGTACTATATAGGACTAAAGCTGGAATCTGCAACAAACAAACTTGCAATGAGTAGGCACTTCCTATCTCCATCGATAATGGCATGTTACCTTGCATTGCAAATGAAATGGCGTTAACGAATTCAGTTGTGTTGGGTACCAATGCGATTACTGTCAGACCGACTAACTTTGGATGAATCGTTTCTGAATAAGTTTGCATTAGTTCATCGAGAGATTCGATTAGTATATTTGCAATTATTGCGTATACCACAGTAGATACAAGAAGGATGAATATAGATCGCCTTTTAGACCAATTTGATGTCTCTGATTGGAGTGACAATCTGCTCTTATGGGCATGTTTGCCTCTTGCTTGGTTCCTATTCAATTCATTTTGGGAATCTTGCTCCGTTCTGTTTCCCTCAAGGTCATTCAAAATAGGTGCTAACAGAACTTCAGAGGCATTTTCTGGAACTGCAATAGCCTCCATCTCAATGTCATTACTTACTGTAGAGTTTTTGAAAGACCACACGATTAGAGCATGAGTCTTCAAGGTATACCATAAACCTATTACATATGCTGAAAATAATATTACAGAACTTAGTTGAGATACATGCACGATTTTATGGCGATAGAAGTCATTATATTTCAGTTCATACCGAATGACATGGCACGTATCCATCGCTGTAGATAGATACCTTTGTGTTGTTTTGTATGCTGATCCACATTCAAATCCGTATTCTCCATATACAATATCAATAATTGAGGGGATACAGATCAGTATACTAGAAAATATTAAAAGAATCGAGGTTATGCCCGCACTAGCAGGATTATATTTCTGAATCTTCTTTTTAATAGCACCACTGCACATAGCAGAGCCAGGTAATAATAAGATAGATCCAAGTATGGATCCAATAATTGCTCCTTCTACTATTAGTCCTTCATGATGATTTAATGCTATGCAATACATCAATATCTCTACTATTGATGAAAAGAATGCATTGATCACCGCACTCAGACCTATGGATGATTTAGCAGAAATGGAAACTATAGACTGACCAATATAGAATGACAATGGAATCATCGATACCAAGCACATAATGAAAAAGAGTATTGGGTCAGTAATGAAGTTTTCAATGTTAAAATATCTGTAAAGAATATAGTAATTGGAAATCGTTAACACTGCAAAACAAAGAAGATTGGAAATTATAATATTAATGCCATTATATGTGAACTTTGTATAATATTTTTCAGCAACTTTTAAAGTGGAATACAGATACCTCAAGTCAGTGTGTTCATTTTGCTCTGAACACAATTGTTGATAATCTTGCAATGGTAAAAACTCCAATTGCAATGGATCTTCTTTTAAAGTGTCACTAACATTCCATAAAATATCACTCAGAGGAATAGGAAAGACACATAAATGCAAAAAGATGGATGTCACATATAAAATAGCCCGTATGAGATTTAATACAATCACATTATTTAGAAATTCAATAATTGGAAACTTGAAAGATTCAGATTCTTTCCTGGTACTTACTCGTAAAGAAGACTTCAAGAAGTTCTTTGATTTTTGAAAATTGACTTGTTCTGTATTATTAATTTCAGCACCATAACCAACATCTCGATGTTGATTATCAGTCGACCCGTATTCCTTTCGTCTATCATTAATAATAAGAAGCTTTGTAGGCCGTTGATCCTTCAAATATACGACCTTACCAAAAGGGTGAAGCAAATAATATGCAAAATTCTTGTAACAGTCTATGAATCTTTGCAATAATGGATCCATTACAAAAATGTCCAAGATTAGTAGTAGAGTTCTTATTATCATTAACACCAAGAACAGTACTGAACCAACCGTGCAAAGCCACATTAGGTTAGATAGTTTAGCAAATATCGATATCTTGTGATTAAGTAACTCATGCGTATCTTGGTATAGAGTTTGCTCAATTGTTCTTTTCTTTATATAAATCGCAGGTTTCCATAATTTCAGACCAAATGGATGCATTTCATTAACTAGAGATTGCATGCCTCTCAGGTCAACTGAGCTAGAGGAGACACTAGACCCAACATTTTCTTCCGATATCACATGGAAGTGTTCAATAATATAGTCAGCATCAATTCTATCTGATGCTTGTTCATGATTATTAGTGGAAGTGTTGCTGAAAATGGACATTTCATTTCCATCTAACTTTGGAGCAATGCTGTCATTCAATTTATTCAGATCAGGAAGTGATGAAGAGGTTCTAGCAGTATTTAAATACAAAGTTTTAGATGCCCTTTTATCCCTTGATTTACTGGTAAACAATGGACTGCCAGAGTCATGACTGTGAGACGTGTAAACCATACTAACGTGATATATTTAAATAATAACCGTTGGCGTAAATGACTCGCTAACCCGTCATGGTGAGATTAATTTAAAGGACACCAGCAAAAGCAATAAAGAATAAGGACAAGAGCTTATAGTCATGATTTAGTTTTCTATCTGTATTCTTTTATATATTGTACTATCTTAATATCTATATCCTTTTGTGAAAATGGACCTGCGATGACACTGTTTTGAGGTAACCGCATTGTATAAAAGTGTCACAAATTACAAGACGTCGTTTGATATAGATATATTAATAAAACTATTACTGGTTTAGTTTACATTGATAATTAAATGCTTTTAATACAATAGGGAGTAGGTTGTTGGATATAGATATACCAAAATGAGGGTTATGTTTCTATTTGTAATTGGACTTGCTGTTGCCCAAGGCATGCATCTCAAAGATAACGACGACGTAACCGATTTTGATCCAATAACTAATGGACCTATTGACATATTTTCGATTAAACCAACAGATTTTGCTTTTGACCAATTTTACACAGTTACACATGGAACTACATTGACCGAAGTACGTGCTAGGGAACCAACTATGATGTGGGTAACAGAAACACATGATGGAAATGAGGTTGGTATTCAGAGAACATTCACACAATATTTCACTGTTGGCTATGAACCAGCACAAGAGCCTTCTCAAGGATCAATTGCGTTTGGAGACTCCAGCATGAGATTAGGTAACATAAATACGAGAACACGCTTGTCGCAGAATAATGCAATGGGCATCCAGGTTAATATAATCTTTTATTATATATTATGGTTAATTATTTAAGTATACATTTATAAAGTCAACAATTCTATTTCTTAGCCAATATTTCATCAACTGAGTTTTCAAAGATTTCTAAACCTTCGCTGATAACATCGTCTTCAATTGTTAATGCTGGTACAAATCTAACGGTAGTCTTACCGGCAGTGATAACTAACAGCCCACGCTCTCTACATTTCTTGACAATTTCTGCAGGAGATTCGTTAAATTCAACGCCAATCATCAATCCTTTACCTCTTATTTCGTTAATCTGGGCAGGATATTTTTGTTTCAGTTTCGATAACCTCTCGATGAACAGTCCGTGCTTTTTATTCACATTTTCCAAGAATTGTGGATTGGCAATCTGTTCCAGAACGTAATTAGAGACAGCACACCCCAGTGGGTTACCACCAAAAGTAGTGCCGTGATCACCAACTTGTAGCGCATTGTTTATCTTCTCGTTAACTACAGTGGCAGCAATAGGGAACCCATTGCCCAATGCTTTAGCGACAGTGAACATATCCGGATGAGCTTCCTTTGGCAAATACGAGTGCGCCCAAAGCTTACCAGAACGTCCTAGTCCACATTGAATTTCGTCGTAAATAACAACCACGTTTGAAGCTGAGCAGATCTTCTTCAGCCCAAGCAAAGTCTCAGTGGGGACAGGGAAAATACCACCTTCCCCTTGAATAGGCTCCACTATCAGACCTGCAAGAGAGTCTCTGTTTTGGTGGATGTAGTCTTGCAAATACGTCAGCTTAGCATTCAAATCCAGGAACCGGAAATGCGGGACCAAATCTCCGAACGGTTCTCTGTATTTGCTGTTGTAAGTAGCCGATAACGCTCCCATAGTTCTGCCATGAAAAGAGTTTTTGAATGCAACGATCCCCTGTTTATTCTTGTTCTGAGAAACACCGTATTTCTTTGCGAATTTCAAAGCAGCCTCATTAGCTTCCGTCCCCGAATTGCAGAAAAACACTTTGGAGGCATCGTGCTGGCCCCCAAACTGCCTTGTCAATTGCACCAGCTTCTGACTCAAACCCAGACATTCTTCGTTGTAATACAAGTTAGAACTGTGCAGCAACCTCTGAGACTGTTCCGCCAAGACACCAGCTACACCCGCATTGGAATGTCCAATCGAAGTCACAGCAATACCGGCGGTAAAATCAATGTACGACTTGCCGTTCACATCGTCGAACAGCCTGGCATTCACCCCTCTCGAGATGACAAGATCGTCAGCTCTAGCATACGTCGTCACCTGAAACGCTTTCCTACCCACTCCAGAAACGCTCTGCACGGACTGGCTACCAAAACACCTTTTCAACATATCCAAATTGCCACCTCTGTTAACCAACGTGCACAAAGAGCAGCTCTTGATATGTGCCACTGCATACGAAACAACAAAGCCCAAACCAATTGAGACCTTCCAACTGTCCAACTCAACCTCATCTCATCGCTCTTTTATATACGATGCAACTTCGCTGGCAATAGGGCTTGCGGGCGCATGGCTGGTCCGTGGGCCGCAACCCTACAAGTCTCCATACTAACACGACCACCACCCGCAGCCCTGGGCCACCGCGGCCGAACGCCGCCAAACCCTCCTGATGCGTGGGAACCCTACTGCATAGTCAACGGGCTCTTAACTATGCCATGGAATCTCGGTCCCCAGGGCTGCAAGCCCTAAACTCAGGCGTGCCCTGACCTTCGTCTGCGGGTTCGCCTGTTTTGACTCATTCGAGAGCCCAGCGATTAGTCATAAACGGCCGTCTGCACCAGAGGGACATGGCCTGGGATGAGGTGGGATGGGTGCTTGTTGAGATTATTTGGTGGTACGTAGAGACAGTTATATAAAGAGATGTGGCTGGGGTGTTTGCGGGGGTCAGTAGTCGATGGCCATGTTTGCGTTTGTGATCGACCCGAAGCCGTAACACGTCGTGCCTCCTCCCAAGATGTACACACGGCGTTCTTGTTTGCTGTGTAGCAATTCGAAGCCGATTAGACACAACGGCTTCGAGACCCATGTTTCGTCAGAGATGGGCACGCTTGCGAGCTCTTGCGTGTGGAGGTTGTACTTGACTATGCTCGTCCTCTGGTTGAACAGGCGGGCGTTTGAGGTGCCTCCGACCAGCAGGATCTCGTCGTCGTCGAGGGCACATGTCTTGCTGCCGTAACGTTGGAATAAGCTACTGGACACGACAGATTTGATGTGGACGGTGTTGCCGTTCACGACCTCGAACGTCACTAGCTTGTCGGAGACGGTGTTTTGTCGAGTTGTACGAGCCACCGACGATGGCACCGCTGTTGTGCCCTCGTCGTAGGTCATCGACGCAGATGCCAACGATTCTAAGTGATACCCAGCTGCCTCGGCACTGTATGTGATCGCACATGGCGTGACAGCCTCGGACTGGATGTCTAGCGTCAGAAATTCTGCACTGCTCGTGCTTTTCCCACCGAACACTAATAATGTAGTCGAGGAGATGTTGACAGTGCAATGGCGGTATCTTGGCTCAGGCAAGCGCAGTTTCTCTTTCAACTCCCATGTCTTGGTGCTGACCCGGTAGGTGTACACTTCATCAAAACCTTGGCCCGGCGCTGTTCTGCCGCCGACAAGGACATACTGGTCGTCGTTAATTTTGTTTAGTGTATGGCACATACGTGGGGAGGGCACATTGATCTGCCCCTGAACAGTGCCAAAATTGCACTCATCGTCCAGACTGACTTCGATGCTCTCTTGCAATCTTGACGGATTCGCACCACCAAAGTAGAAGCCTACCTTCTTATCGGAGGCAACTGCACTCCCAAATCTTCTATTGATATTCGTGTCTAAAGATTTCACAGTGGCATCGCAACATGTCATCGCTGGAATCGCTGGCGGAGCTGTAAACTTGTAAGGCTCAATAAACTCGAAGTGCTCGATGTTGGTGGCATGCAATAACAGGTAATGCTGAGAAACTAAATGGAACTCTTCCAGCTCATCGAATAGTTCGATATCATCAATCTGCTTTTGAAGTTTTGGAGAGACGCTCTCCCACAGTTGTGCGATCGACCCCGCATTGACTTTACTGTACCCCAGGGAGTTAAATCTATCGATTTGTCCTTGGATTGTATGGTAGGTCATAATCGATTGAAGAGGAGAATCGTTTTTCTTGAAGTGCTTCACCATTTGTTTACTGAACGGCTCATTTTCACCTTCTTGCATCAACTGTTCAATCGTGATAAAATGACTGTGTGGCGAATGTTTAGAGGTAAGTGATATAATCTCATCAGAATATTCAGGTTTCATGTAAGCTAATGATACTTCTGCGATAAAAATTTTTATAACATTTGGATCTGCTATCTTTTCGTTACTCTTCAAAATATCTAGATATGCAGCTGCATCATTAAGGTTACAAGAAAGGGCAGTGTAATGTTCTGAGATAAATGAGGGACTCTTGCTTTTCGTCTCAATATTGGTTTTATAATCGCCGACAATTTTAAGTAGTTCTGGTTCAGCTTCAATCATACGTATTTTGTTTCTAATCAGATCAGCATAATCAATATCTAGGAAGTCAAATGCTTTGTTAAACGCAATACTGTCAAGATTCGATTCATCCAATAGTTGGAATGGTAATGGATCGAACCCACAACCCAAATTTATAACCAGGATCTCTTTTTTGAAGTTTGCATTTTCTTCCAATATAGATTGTAGTCTTGTTCTGATACCATGTAATCTAAGCCAATACCCTCTATTCATACACGGAGATCTCTTTGGGGCTTTTGGTACAAAATACTTGAAGTATTGTCTGTTTGGCAAGTCTCTATTAACATCTCTATTCATATCTAGCTTAGGGACGAACAGCAGCTCAGCAGATCTCTTCGAAGCGATTGAAGAAGTATTGGTGCCCTGGATTGCAACGTCAGCATATTTCTTTCTCCTCTCCAGTTTCTCCAGTTGTTTCTTCTGTCTTGGAGTTAGTTCCGTTTCATCAATTACCTTCTTCATAGTTTCTCAATGTTATCTTATGGACCAAATTCTAGGAGGATACAATACGTACAAAAATAAAACGTTAAGACAGTTCCAGCAGCATATATAACTCTTTATTCATTCTAATTTATAGAGAAGTTTCATTTATCTCAATTTATCTCATCGAAATATTTTTCAATTTTAACATTTTAACAATGCCATAAAACATTGTTAGAAAAAAAAGGTAATAATATAAAAGATGCATTTTATAAGGTTAAAGTGTTCAAAGAAGTGATAATTATTGTTGACTGAGTTGCTAGCAGACGATTTATAGAGAATTACTGAACTTATGATGCCATACTTAAACAATGAGGGCTTGGCTACTCATAACTTACCCACGGAAGGCGATAATGTTGGGAGATCATCATATTTAGGATTGAATCAAAGACATAGACTCAATTGTAACTTTACATTAAGTAAGTATACAGTATATGGGACTGGTGAAAGGATGTATGTGGTGGGGAGTAACAGACGTGAGACAATGTTTAGGATATTAGAGATCGATTTGACAGTGCCTGAGGATAAATTGTCTGTACTTGAAGACAATGTGTTTTTCTCGAGAGGAGAAGTGATGAATATTTTATCAGGATTGGAAGACGCTTATGACAACAGCCTGAACAAGCTTGTTACAGGCTATGGGTTGTTAGGTTTTATACGGTTTACATCATGTTATTATTTGATTGTAATTACCGAATGCAGTCAAGTTGCTATCATAGGCGGTCATTCAATATTCCATATAGATGGTACTGAAATTATTCCGATCTCTAAGAATTATAAGAAACCTGATAAATATTCGAATGAAGGAAAATTATTAACAGCTTTCCAAAACTTGGATTTAACAAAGACTTTTTACTTCAGTTACACATATGATATTACAAACACATTACAGACAAATTTATTACGTCAAAAATTAACAGCTGCTAATAGAGGTGATATATCTATACCAACAGGAATATATGACTATAATGAAATGTTCATGTGGAACCAAAACCTTTTGTCTCCATTATTTGATTGTTTGGATACGGTTTTTGATTGGTTTCAGGTAATTTTACATGGTTTTATTGATCAAGTAAACATATTGATATCAAGTAAAAGTGTATATGTGACAATGGTAGCAAGGAGATCGCGTCATTTTGCAGGAGCTAGATTTCTAAAGCGTGGGGTGAATAAAGAAGGATATGTAGCTAATGAAGTTGAGACAGAACAGATAGTCTCTGATATGATGCTTACTTCATTTCATAGTTCAAGAGAAGGTTTTTTTGACAGTGACAGATACACATCATTTGTTCAACATAGAGGCTCAATCCCGTTATATTGGACTCAAGATTCTTCAAATCTTACTGCTAAACCACCAATTGAGGTGAATCTCGTGGATCCTTATTATTTACCAGCCGCTCTACATTTCGATAAATTATATCAACGCTATGGCGGTGGTAAAATCAGTGTCCTAAATCTTATAAAAGTAAAAGAAAAAATTCCAAGAGAAACTAAATTACTGACAGAATTTGAAACATGTATATCCTACCTCAATAAGTTTCTCCCTGAAGAAAAAAAGATTAAGTACACATCATGGGATATGAGTAGAGCATCTAAGCAAGATGGTCAACATGTTATTGAGTTTTTAGAAGACTTTTCAATGAACACAGTTAACACAACAGGTATATTTCACAATGGGAAAGATTTTAAATCAACAAAGATACAAGAAGGTATTTGTAGATCCAATTGTATTGATTGTTTGGATAGAACCAATGCTGCGCAGTTTATTATCGGTAAGAGAGCTTTAGGAGAACAACTAAAGGCTTTGGGAATAGTGCAAGATAGCTTTTTAGAATACGATTCAGATATTGTTAATATATTAACGGAATTATTTCATGATCTTGGTGATACAATTGCATTACAGTACGGTGGTTCTCATTTGGTTAATACAATGGAAACTTATAGAAAAATTAATCAATGGCGATCTCATTCTCGGGATATGATCGAAAGTATTAAAAGATTTTATAGTAATTCTTTTGTTGATGCACAAAGACAGGAGGCAATTAATTTATTTCTTGGGCACTATGTGAAGAACAAGAGTAGTCCGGTTGTATGGGACACAATGGATGATGGATTTTTGAATAATGATAAAGAACAAGAAAAAAAAAGAAGTTATACACATTGGTGGAATATTTATCATATAAAAAGTCTGAGAAAACTAATTTCTGAAGAAATCATAAACAAAGGAAATGATGTTACATTGCAGAATATAGTTAAAAACATTCGTGGATATCCAGATGCATTTGATAATTATTGGAATGAGTACTATTTACCTAAAAGTATAAGTCACTTTCAAGATTTATTTACATATAATATGAACTCTACAAGACACTATCACCAGGAAGGAAATTTGAATAAAGATTTATCCCCCTTCAAATCACGTAAAGCCACCTCCATTAATAATAAGCTTAGAGAATTAAGATTAGATAGCAATTTGGCGAAAGTTGATGATGATACAAATGGTAATAAAAAAATTTCTATGGAAGTAAACAAGTTTGAATTGGACTTATATGAACAGTCTTATTCTACTGTACTTAAAGATATGAATAATTTAAAAGCCACATTAAATCAAAGTGGCAATGGGAGCAATAACATGCCGATTATATTTGTAGAAGTCGAAGATGCTGGAACTGCAACTGATAAGGATTATTTTAATGGACAAGAAAGTAAACAAGATTTAATATCATCCAGTACTGACAAAGTGCATGATGCTGGTTATTATGATAACCTGAGTGTCGATAAAAGTTTCTACAAGAAAATATTTGATATCGATGATTACAAAGGTTTAGGGACATATCAAAATACGTTTGATGTGGAGAAGGTAAATTGCAAACAAGAAGACATTACGGCATTTACAAATTACATGTCATTTAATGACAAAGAAATAATATTCTTATAATATATATATATCTAATATAAATAATATACATGCAAACAAATTGAATTAAAGGTAGGGGTTCGTTTGAAGTACTCAGCAAAAAATTCTTACTGTATGATTATTCTTCTATAGCATTTGAAAGTTGCTCAAAATGCATTTTGATAATATTTTTGTATTGTTCTATTTTAGCGTTTTGACAATCTAAAATAGATCTGTAACATGCCAAAGTGTTCTTCACTTCTGCACACTTTACCCATACTACACCGTTTAGACCTATAGCTATTTCAAATTTTGTATGCTTTGCAAGCAGCTGCAATAGTGGAAAATCATTATCAAATAATAATCTACGTGCAAATGGTAGTTTAGTCTCTATAACCATACCGTTTTCTAGTGACCCAAATCCACTATCAACACCTGTGGATGAATCCATACACTCAATTTCAGCCTCTAGTTCTTTCTCAGCTGAACAAATACGAGCATAAGCCAAGTCCCCAACTTTCAAAGTTGGTCTATTCTTCTTAGAAGCGTTTGGAAATGCCATGTAAGATAATGAAACACTGTTTGAAAAATTTGACAAGCTAACTTTATATCGATCACCGTAAGCTCCTGTAATTGTGCCAATAACAAAATCGCCAACTGCAGGGATATACCTTTTAGTATTGTAATCAACATAAACTGTCTGTCCTCTTTTCGTTTCCACCACGTTTAACATACCTGCAGCCACAACTGCAACTCTTTGAGTCTTTGGGTCATAGTACATACCAGGGCCTAATGCAGTTTCCTTAGTCAAATCCAGCTGGAAATCATCACCAGGAACAATGAACTGAGACATATTTTTAAATTAACCTCTTTTAATGTAATCAGATGCACAAAATTATCCTGCACTGCTTCAATTAGTACTGAAAATAGCAACGGTATTTTAAATAATGAATACAAATGCAACATACAACCTCCAAACTCGTGGTACGCAGAGAAACTACACTTGATCTGTACAATAATAATATGATTTAAACTCTCTTGATACATATCTTAAAAGTTTCAAAAGTTTCAAAAGCTTTATTTCGAGAGTTTCGATGAGCTCTTCATTACTGAAAAATTTCAGAAACTTCAATGAGGAAGATGAATATAATGGATGAGACTGTAAGTGATATTTGTTATATACAAAAAGAGTTAAGAGTAACGCTATCCTCTAAATCGAGGCGTCTTGTTTCGATGATGCCTGTTCTATTAGTGATATTCATCTGTGTTTAGTCATTTAATTTGAGCGAATAGCAATGAGGTCACTGGGAATAGCTTAAGGGAGTATTTGAAATCGTGAACAATATGTTTAAAACAATACCGTAATCATATAACTTATCTATCGATATATCCAGTAAATATTTAATAGTGATCCATGTATTCTAACTAAATTTTGTTCTACAGGGAAAATAATCAACGTGCATGTTAATAAGAATCTTTTGCTTGTCGTCTATACAATAGATTTTTTAAATCTATTTTTAAAGATCAAAAATGATAGTTGCTATTATATTCTTATAGTGACAGTTAAGAATGAATGAATAGGTGAATATCTGTAAACATACATACATCCCTCGTCTATGCCATATAGCTGGGACATGTCACTTCCGTTCACCACGTTATTCCCAAGGGTGTTAACTGTTTTCATCTTTTTATCAACCTGTTGGACTGCTTTTGAGCAGATTAATATTATTTCAAATGTTGCTAAATGTATTATAATATTACCAATTTTGATTACATCACTATACACATATTTTAAAGTTATTAATTTGGGACCTGGAAGTCCCTTGGATTTCCACGATCTACACATTAATAATATCAATGATGTCGAGAGCAGTTTTGAGCTACCTCCACAATTTTTATCACAAAACTCCTTGACAATAAAAAATAATGGCAGACCAAGAGTCTGCAGAACGTGTAACGTTTGGAAGCCAGATAGATCTCATCATTGCTCCACATGCAATAGATGTGTGTTGAAAATGGATCATCATTGTCCTTGGTTCTCTGAATGCATCGGGTTCAAGAATCAGAAGTTTTTTATCCAATTCCTCATTTACAATACAACCTATGCATATGTGATTGCCATCTTAACCTCAAAGCAGATGTACAACTGGTTCGATGATGGAAGTTATGAAAATGAGTTTGTTAACATGTATTTGTTATTCTTATGGATACTGGCACTAGTTGTCTCTTTGGCATTATCTTGCTTCGCTGGATTTAGTGTTTACATGGTCATGAATAATAAGACAACCATCGAAATGTATGCAATGAGGAAATATAGAGATGACTTAGAATTATACAATCGTAATCCTAATAGAGTTCCCTCTGTTGAAAATATTTTTGATTTAGGATCAAAAAAAGAAAATTGGGAGGATATAATGGGCCACTCTTTTATAGAATGGTTACTTCCAATATCAACATTTCATTCATTACTTATGAAAAATACATTAGATGAAAAGGGACTCTACTTTAAAGTTAATGAAAGAGTTCATCAACGACTATTGGATAGTGCCAATATTCAAGATCAATTATTAAGAAGAGTGACCCCTGGATCATCATTTGATATTAATGGATAATCACTTGCATACTTAGTTTATATATCTAACCTGTCAATAGAGGAACCCACAGAAGTTAAAAATAATATTATATGGAATAAATCAATGAAACTGTACAATATCTTTGATGTCAATTAGTTTGAGGAATTTTTTGAATAAACTGATTTTATTGATTTTATATTAAATATTACATAATGTATAATTTATAATGTATTATATTAAACCATAATACAATTACGATTTAAAATGTGTATGCTAGTGTTTTTGGAATAAATTCCAATTATTCAAATAATGAATTAGTGTCTGTAGTCCTGTGAGAACATGAAAATAACTGTAAAAACTATTTTGGTGTAATCTTGAACTTAAATGAAAGCTGCAATTAATAAAACAATCAAACTTGATAGGTTTGATTTAATAATATTAGCTGAGTCTTCATACTGTGATATTATTTCTTGAGTTGAGTTTCCTGTTGAAATAGAAGTAATCAAAGAAGTTTGGCCAAGAATCGATGAGACTTGATCTACACCCGGAGCTAATGTTACTCTCACAGTAGATGTAGTGGTCAAAGATTCAGTATTACTTCCATATACTGTTGACGAAGTTAAACTTAAAATACTAGTAGGAACGCTTAAACTACTTTCTTTTATGCTGTTTAATGTAGAAAAGTCGGAAGATGAAGATGTTGTTTTCAAAGTACTTGATTGTTTGGATGTTGCAGATGTAGATGAAGTAGTTGTTTTCAAATCAGCTGCCAATGAAATTGTCTTTGAATTACTGTTTTTTAATGTCGTAGAATGTAAAGTAGCATTGTATCCTAGTTCTTGACTTAAGGTTGTAAAATCTGTGGCGCTAATAGTAGTATATGGGACAGAAGTTGTTTTTGTAGTTAAAGTATCATCAATAGTCGTGGTGATAACAGTGGCAGAATAAGCTGTGAAAGCAATTACCGAAGAAGTACTCTTCGATTTTACCAATGTACCGGAAGAAGAGATTGTGCTTACAGCATACCAACTAGTAAACTTTGTAACTTTACCAGAAATAGTAGATGTGATAACAGTATATCCTGAAACAGTGTCAGTTTGCTGTGATAAATCTTCTGCATCAATGTTCTTAGTATGACTAGTTGACTTTGATAATGGACAGGTAGTAATATAACTAGTTTTCATTCCATCAACAGTTTGAGTAACAACACTCAGTGAGACGTTGTCATTACTTGTACTCGATCTAGACGTAGTAGATATTGAACTAGTGTTAGCATAAATGGTCGAAACTGGATAGAAAGTAGTATATGTTGTTAGGGAACCCTCAAATGTGGTAGTAATAACCGTTTGAGAGTATATAATATCATCAGATGTGGTTACTGCTGGGGAGGTTGCTGAAGATACAGAATAAATGCTAGAAGAGTTAGTAACTGTAGATGTTGTTTGACTTCTTGCATTAGCATCCACATTTTCAGTTTGAGATGGGTTCAGAGTCGAAATAGCGTAATAAGTGGTATAGGAAGATACAACTCCATCGATTGTGGTGGTTAATAAAGTGGCTACCATTTCAACATCAGAAGAAGTGATTATTTCTGGCGCAAAGGATGTAGAATTAGAATAAATTGCAACTTCAGTCGATTTGATTTCAGGAACACTGAAAGATGAAGTATTATCCGTGATATCACTTGATGATAAAGTAGAAACTGCTAGAAATGTAGTGAATGTTGTTACTTCGCCATTAATAGTTGTAGTTACAATTGTAGAAGTCAATTCTCCAGCAGCCTTTGCGTTTGTAGATGTTGAATCAAAGTTCGATGATAGTAATGATATGGTTAGAATACTTTCCGTTGAAGTTGTACTGGCACTTGATAAAGCAACACTGTATTCACTAGCTGACGACAAAGTTTTAGTACTAGATATGGAAGAAGATTTGGAAGTGGTAGATAATTCAGCAATAGTAGAGGAGGGTGTGGCGGGCGTGGTGGATGAGGTGGATGAAGAGGAAGAGGTGGAAGAGCGTGTACTAGCAGAGATAGTTGTCATAACAGAGGAGAAAGTTGTTGAATCTACGACAGTGGATGTCACAACTGAAGAATACATAGAACATGAACCAGCAAGTGTTAATAGTTCAGCGTCGATTCCGATTGTTTGGATTGAACTCGTTGTTTCGTTTGCGCTCGATGACATAACAACAATTTCAGAACTTGAAGGTGTGCTTTCATATGTAGAAAGGGATTCAGATACAGTTTCGATAATGTCATCAGATTCAGAAGTTTCATAGTTCTCACTACTTTCAGAGGTAGCAGCCTCAGAGGATCTAGATGATTCATATTCCTCAGTTAAAGTACCTTCATCTTCAGGAGAGGAAGATTGTTCGACACCATAGGAGGAGTATTCAGAAACAGCATTGGATTGTTCAATAGAGTAAGATGATGCAACTTCAGTGTTTACAAAAGATTCCATAGATGAGGAGCTGGCATCATCTTCAATAAATGAGGTTTGTAAATCTAAAGAAGAAGTTTCATAGTCCAATGAGGTAATGTCTTCAACTGAATTATATGTAACTGAGCTTGAAACATTAGAATATAGATAAGATGAAGGAATGTAATCAGATTCAGTCCCGGAAACTTCCGTACTATCTTTTGAGACAAAAACATTGGCCAGCGATCTTGAATGTAATTTGGATGGAATTACAAACATTTCATGTCTTTTTGATAATGAACGAGAAGATGTGTTTGCGAAAGTTACTAGATTGGTTATAGTTTCTGATTTTAATTTGTTTGAATAGAAATTCATACGCAAGTATTTACCACCGCTGATATTGGTGCTAAATAAAACTCGAATTGTTGATTCATCAGAAAGATCACGGGCAGTAGTGAATGGAATAGATTTAATTGGATTGTTAAAATTGTCAATTTCTATAACAATTTCAAATTCAGTGAGATCGGTATTGTATGTAAAATCACCGTTCTTTTCTGGCATGGCTTCGACAAATAGTGAGTTGGACAAAGCAGAAACTGGGATATCAACAGTAAACCAGGCGGTGCTGTTTTCTTTGTAAATACCACCATTGCTAGAAAAAGCAGAGACATCCTTTGCTAAGTAATTAATCTCATTATTGAAAGAAGAACCTGTAGAGACGTCGAAGGTATATTCAATAGTTTGAGGGTGTTCAATAGCAGATTTAGATGAATTAGTTAATTGAACCAAAAAGTTAAATGAAGTAGTTAAATTAGCGGCATTTGAATCGGAGAAAGAAACAGTTAAAATATTAGACGAGTTGGATGTCACAGCACCAATAACTTTGTCGTTGTGTAATAAATCGAAAGCAGATGGTAAGGCACCAAATTCAGTTGGTACAGTTAAATAAATATCATCTTTTTGACCTTTGCTTGCAAATAACTCGGCTTCAATCAAGAACCAATGGTTTACATCGGTACAGTTGTTTGTATTAGTATATTTGTCCATTAATTGAACATCGGAAAAGTATGCATTAGAGGCAGCAGAAGCCAGCGATAGTATCGATACAATATTAATTAACAAATATTGAATAGATATCATTGTGTCTTAGTATCTTATTTCAGAAACTTGTGAGGATAGAATATGATGTTTGGTGATTTGTGTTGTTGGTATTACTTTAATGATAACGAGCAGAAGAAGAATATAGTAAAAACCATATTTAGTGTCCACAAAACAAAAAGGGAAATTACATCTCAACTTGAAGTCCTTTTATATCTCAGAAGTTCAGTTGAATGGACCCTTTGCAAAAATAAAAGGTCTGGTTTTAATGAATTTTTTAGTTATTTACTTCGAAACTAGCCATGATTAAAACCCAAAAACGTTGCTCGTTTCTAGCTCGTACGTTCCGATTTGTTCAATAACTAATTATATCAGGTTTAGCCATCTTGATTACATATCACCTTGCATTAATTGTAAGCTTTTCGAATAGTTTAAGTTACCTTATAAGATCAATTTCATTCTTATAACTCCATTGACCAGTCTGCCCAATTACCTAAAACAGTAATTGCAATCTTACTGAAAACCCGCTTAATCATGGCCCGCCTTGCCCAATGAGGAAATTAGACATTCCTAGATTCCTAAAATGGCAATAATCACCGAACCAAGAGCTGGTTTTTTCCCAAAATGGCGCTCACATAGCCGGATTAGTTCCAAAAAAATGAAATGGCTAGTTATAAAATCGGTAGAGATTACATTAATAATGGACATACACAACAATAGAAAGAGTAATAATGGTTCTGAAGAAGGATGCTCGAGAAATTGGACTTGGCGGTTCGAAATTAAATTAGTGTCCAAATATCTAGGACTTATTTTTGACCAACTACTCATGAAATTATGGAAAACGCCTTCATCTGAAGTGAGCAATGTTGCGTTCGGTTATGGGACTGTCGGATCGAGAGCAGACTTATACATTTGTAATGGCCATTGTAAGTGTGTTCGAAAGACAATGTCCCCGTTTTTAGGGTGGTGATAATTAATTTCTAGACCCTTAGCACAACTGTTAACATGTCTTGCCAAGTGATTAATTTCGAATTTATTCCGGTTAAAATCTTATCAATGTCGAAGCAGGATCGAGATGTTTTCAAAAAAGGACATTACAATTGACTTCGTTTCCGTTATTAACACATCCTATGTGATGGTGAACTGAAAATGGTACCCTCCTGTGATCTACAGAAGTTGTAACCTATATAGAGCTTATATTTTTCACGGTGACGTTGAGCTTTTGGTTCCATTGTCTACGCTCTGAAAAATAAAAATTACACAAGGAATAAGGGGCAATGTTTAAAAATTATCATGTCTTTCAGTTGAAGGGAGTCTTGGAGTTTTTTAATCTTAATCTTGAATGCAGCATTTGAAAATGACAACATCACATACACGATAATAGTGAAGATAAATGAGTAACTTACAATTTCAAGATGGTAGCTTTATTCGAGTCATCTTCGATCACAAACAGACTTCTAGGGGATTTGAAATTTCAGCAGATCTACAATTGCTTTGGGATGAATTTAAAAGTCGGACTGATAAAGAAAGATATGCTAAAGTCACTATTCCAAGATATAATAATCGTAAACCTTTGGTAAAAATAGGAAACTGTGTGGTTAACGAAGCTTTACCCATTGGCACCGTTTCATTATCGGCCTCTCTTTATAACGTTTCTCTATATGTTCCACAAATAACTGTTTGCAAGTTTAAACCGGTATCTTCACCACAAACTTTAGAATCTATTACATTCCTATTGAATAGCGAACTTTATGATAAGGTTATTGGTTCACTCACAAAATCTGAGGTTATAGAGTTTGTTTTACGGAAATTTAATATACTTG
The DNA here is from genome assembly GCF_000236905.1 of Tetrapisispora phaffii CBS 4417. Taxonomy (NCBI): domain Eukaryota; kingdom Fungi; phylum Ascomycota; class Saccharomycetes; order Saccharomycetales; family Saccharomycetaceae; genus Tetrapisispora; species Tetrapisispora phaffii. Next base: position 324,848 of record NC_016535.1, read on the forward strand.
TTGGGACTACTCCTCTAGAAAATGAAGAGAACCTTTCTAAGTGTATCTGCAAAGTTATAAATACACGACCATGTAACATAGGATTAATAAACCTTGACGAAACACAAATATCGATAGTAAGAGATGATAGTGGACTATTGCAAGATTCCATGATTTCAACTGTGATTAAAATTCCAAAATCGACAGTTTCTTTAAAATGTTTGAAGTATCCGGTTGCAAAGGAGCTATTGCCAGGTTTTTTAGAACCAGATGAAAACTTAACTACTGATGAAGATGATGACTTATATGCATTTGCAGGATTTAAATTATTTGAAGAAGCTGGAATAACAGATGGTAGTCGTGTTACTGTATACAATGACCATCACTCGATGATCTTAAAATTATTTGTTCTTCGACAACCAAATAATTTATTGCAGTCTACATTATACGTTCATCCAAGAGTATTTGCAAACTTTCAGATATCCACATATGTCAATATTTTGAAGTACAGTTTAGATAGAAAACACATACCTGTAGCGACATCAGTATCGATCGCTAGAGTAGGTAATTATATTCAGACCCAAAGAAAGTACGAGGAAATTATATTATCAAATTTGAAACATTACTTAACTAGTAAGATTAGGATATTAAGAAAAGATGAACTGATCCCAATAGCATTTGACTCCAAATATACACCATTACTGATACCTGAATTAGATAATAACATAACGGGAAAGTACTATGATAAATTAGTTTGGTTTTCCATTGAAAGTATTAGCTTTCAAGAAAATGGAGATATTGGTAATTTGGATTCTGATCAAAGATTATTTACTATTGACCCTCTGAAAACAAAACTTGTGACAGAGAATATAGTTTCTAAAAATCCTTTAATTATCAATAATGAAAGTTATATTTCATACTTTGGGTTAAATTCAAACTTCAAATATGACTATAATATTTTTACTTATGCTAATAAACTAAAAGACATTTTAAATGTCTCACAAAACTGTATTGAACGTAAATTGGCTATTAATACTAAAATTTTACTTTATTCATTGACACCTGGTACCGGTAAGTCAACATTGGTCAATTCGTTAGCATTAGATTTGGGGTTTGAATTACTAGAAATGGACTGTATGAATCTCATTAATTCAAATTTGGTTGGCTCCTTGAGTTCAGTTTCTAAAACTGTTGGGTTTTTAAAAGCAAAATTCGAATCATTTTTGAATTATTCATTGCCTGCAATAATTTTTTTGACACATATTGATATTTTACTACAAAAAGGTGATCCAAATCAAGAATCACAAAGCGCTAATGCATATCAGATTATGGATATAGAATTTTCATCTCTTTTGAATATATTGCAGAAACAATTTCCATCGACAATATTTATCTTCTCGACAAATTCTTTAGATTCTTTACCTAGAAATTTTATTTCAAAAATTAATTTTGAAATAGAGGTACAGGTTCCTCAAGAATCTGAGAGAAGAGAGATTTTTAAATGGTATTTATCCTCTGATCAAATTAATAAAATAAAATTGGAGGAACTTGAATTTAAGGTTAGTAATAATCTGAATTTAAATAATATTGCACTAAAATCCGCAGGCCTTCTTCCCGCTGATCTAAAATATGTTATTGACAACTCTAAACACCGTGCGTTTGAAAGATTTACTTCATCAGTGAGAGACGATTGTGTGCTCATTGATGTAAATGATATCGATTCTGCCATTAATGATGTCCGTGGTGAATATGCAGTTTCCATAGGTGCACCAAAAATACCTAAAGTTACTTGGGATGATATTGGTGGAGTTGATATGGTTAAGGGAGAAATTATGGATACTATTGATATGCCTATGAAATACCCAGAATTATTTGCGTCAGGAATGAAAAAGAGGAGTGGTATCTTATTTTATGGGCCCCCAGGCACCGGTAAAACATTAATGGCCAAAGCTATTGCCACCAATTTTTCATTGAATTTTTTTAGTGTCAAAGGTCCAGAGCTTCTTAACATGTATATAGGTGAATCAGAAGCAAACGTGAGAAGAGTTTTTCAGAAGGCCAGGGATGCAAAACCTTGCGTAATATTTTTTGATGAGTTAGATTCAGTAGCACCAAAAAGAGGAAACCAAGGTGATTCAGGAGGCGTGATGGATAGAATTGTCTCACAGTTATTAGCAGAATTGGATGGAATGGGAACTAATGGTGATGGTGTCTACGTGATTGGAGCAACAAATAGACCAGATTTATTGGACGAGGCATTACTAAGACCAGGGAGATTTGATAAGTTATTATATCTTGGAATCCCAGACACAAATGAAAAACAACTAAATATATTACAAGCTTTAACTAGAACATTCAAATTAAGTTCAGAATGTGACTTGAAGAAAATAGCAGAACTTTCGCCATTCAATTATTCAGGTGCTGATTTTTATGGGCTTTGTTCTGATGCAATGTTAAATGCTATGACAAGAACAGCTTCTGAAGTTGATAAAAAATTAGATCAATACAACGCAGTGAATGTGGAAAAAATATCCTTACGATATTGGTTTGATAATATTGCTCAAGAAGAAGATCTAGAGGTCGTTGTTAAATTAAGTGATTTTGTTAAGGCGCAAAGACAACTAGTCCCAAGTGTTTCGGAAGAAGAGTTAAAGCATTATGTAAGAGTAAAAGCCCAGTTTGAAAGCTGAGTTTCTGAATACTCGATTTGTTTGTCCCAAAAAATAAGAACAAACTAATTAATTAGTATATGCATGTATTGTATAATTAAGAAAAGCTTCGATGTCCTTTTTTTAACATGGTTTAGACATCTAGTATTAGTAACTGCTAGTCGCCATTGACAATAAAATATACCAATTTGTTCATTAGTTAGTTGGTTTAGCTGTTTATTGGATGATCGTTTTATAAGACATAACTGGTAAGTAAATGGTTGAGATTTTATATTATTGTTATTGTTACCCGGTCGATATATTTGTCGAAGAAATTTCAATTTTGGAAATTTTGAAGAGAAAACATAAGATGTAAATTTAATTTAATACCTAATAAATGTGAGATTTATACATTAACAACATTAACTGATCATATTGTAATGATATTCAATACAATTGTATATTGTAAACGTGTTTAGTTACCTATTAGTAGATTGTGTAAAGCTGATCAAGTATTTAGGCACGCTTTAACTTTGTGTGATACTACGCTAAAGCCATTTCAACAAAATAAAATATGGAAAGCGAGTCTTTAACTAGTTATCCTAGCATGCAATGGAGCACTGCTTTGGATATTCCATTAAAGGCTTCAGAAGAAGTTGTCAGCATTGATTTAGAAACGGATTTACCTGATGATCCGTCTGATTTAAGAACGCTTTTGGTGGAGGAAAGCTCTGACAAAGAGCATTGGTTAACTATTGCTCTAGCTTATTGTCATCAAGGTAAAGTTACAGATGGTATTAAACTAATTGAAATGGCTCTAGAAGCATTCCGTAATACTGACAAGGCTCCATTACATACATTTTTAACTTGGGCTCATTTGGATTTAGCTAAAGGAACTTTTACCAACTCCGAGGCAAAGCAATATGAATTGAATCAAGCAGAATATCATCTGAAAGAAGCAATCAATTATGATCCATCTACTGTTAGTAATATGTTGGCAACCATTGATTTATACTATCAAAGGGGTCAATATGATAAAGCCTTAGAGACATCTGATATTTTTATTAAGGGCATTGCGGCTGAAGATCGTAGAAATGGCAGAACCACTAAGACAAACTGTCTATTTCTACTTTTAAGAGCTAAAATTCTCTACCAAAAGAAAAACTATTCTGCTAGTTTAAGGTTTTTCCAAGAATTATTGGTATTAAATCCGGTTTTAAAGCCAGATCCACGTATTGGTATTGGTATGTGCTTTTGGCAGTTGAAAGATCATAGCATGGCAGTCAAATCGTGGTCAAGAGCTAAAGAAATTGATCCTGAAAATAAAACAGCAAGCATTCTTGTTTTATTAGGTGACTTTCATAACTCGTTAACTAACTCAGAAAATGATGAGCAATTCAAAAAGCAGTATTCAGAAGCAATTCTAAATTTAGAGAATTTGTATTCTGGTAATAAATCAAACCCAGTTATACTGACCCTTTTACAAAGTTACTTTTACTTTAAGGGTGAGTATCAATCTGTTATAGACATTTACGAAAAAAAAATAATGGGTATGTCCAGTATAACTGCTAACACTATATTATCAGAAGCTTCATTCTGGTGTGCTAGAAGTTATTATGCATTGAATGACTACCGTAAAGCCTTCACAATGTTCCAAGAGAGTTTAAAGAAAAGTGAAGATAACTTATTATCCAAGTTTGGATTGGGTCAAACTCAAATTAAAAATGATTTATTAGAAGAAGGTATTTTAACTTTTGAAAACATATACAAAAGTCATGAAAACATTCAAGAATTAAATTACATTTTGGGTTTATTATATGCTAGAAAATGTTTAGATACTAAGACTGAGTACAGTCATAAAGAACATACTAAGCTTATATCGAAAGCAGTTCAATTTTTGGAAAAATATATTAGTTTGACAACATCAAAGAAGAATCAACTTGTTATTCCAAAGGCATTTTTGATTCTTTCTCAGCTATATGAGTTACAAGTGCAATATAAGCAAGCTTTAGACATTTTATGCAGATACTTAGATGATCTTAAAATCTCTAACGAAAAAAACATTCCTATTGAGTTATTAAATAATATTGGTTGTTTTTATTTTATTACAGGACAAAAAGAAAAGTCTCTTGAGTTTTTTAATATGGCCAAAGAGAAATTAGATCTTGCTGGAAATGATGATTCACTTGAAATTACACTACAATACAATATCGCTAGGTCATCGGAAGAGGATCTCGCAGCAACAAATATTGTTTATAGTGATATTTTAAGTAAACATCCTAGTTATGTTCACTTAAAGGTTAGATATCTATTCACAAAGTTCCTTCAAAATAAGAACTCACAATCTGATGAAATAGAGAAGGAAGTTAACGATTTATTACAAAGAAACCCTGCTGACTTGGAAGTACGTGCATTGTACACATGGTTTATGAAAAATGGTTTGAAAAATAGCAATAATATCGACGAAGCAAAGTACAAAGAATATAGAAATTCTGAAATCAGTACGAGTAAAGACACGTTAACCAAGTATAATTCTCATGACTTATATGCACTAATATCTCTTGGTAACTTTTACTGTGTCATGGCAAAAGAAAATAAGAAAACGCCAGCTAAATGTGAACAATCATATTTAAAGGGTATTCAACTATATCAAAAAGCTCTTCAAATTGATCCATATAACATTTTCGCTGCCCAAGGTATTGCAATAATCTTCGCAGAAAGTAAAAGATTAGGTGCTGCTCTAGAAATTTGGAGAAAAATAAGAGATTCTCTAGATACTGAAGATGTTCATATGAACATATCTCATTGTTTACTTGAAATGCGTGAATATGTTAAGGCTATCGAAGGTTATGAGCTAATTTTGAAGAAATTTCCAAATTACAGCAAACTGGCTAAGGTTTATAATCTTTTAGGTAAGACTTGGTACGAAAGAGGTAATAAAGAAAATTCTTTGAGTTGTTATAAAAAGGCCTTACAAAACGCAGAAACGTCTCTAAAATTGGAGATTGAAAGTTCAAATGATCTTGAAAATAGTCCAAAAATTGCGAGTTATAAATTCAATACCGTTTTATTACATTTCCAAATTGCAGAAGTTGTCAGAAGATCAGGAAGTAAAGATCGTACTGTTGAAGATATTTCATCAGCTTTGACTGGTTTAGAAAATGCATTAGTCCTCTTGAAAGAACTAAAAGATAAAAGTTACAAATTTATCGTTAAAGATGAAATTGAGCAACGTATTCAACTTGGTGAGACTACAATGAAGAATGCACTACAACGTAGTTTGAAAGAGCAAGAAGAGTACGAACTGCAACAGACTGGCAGATTAGAACAAGCCCGTAAGTTAATAGAAGAAAATGAATTAAAGGAGAAGAATCGTATTGAAAAAGAAAAAGAATTAGAACAAATGAAGATAGCTAAACAAAAGGAAGAATTTGCCAAGTTACAAGAAGAAGCTCAAAAAATAATCCAAGAGCGTGACTTAGCAATCGTTGAAGAATCAGACAATGACAAAGATTTAAATTCTGCAGATGAAGATGGAGAGTTTGTTGATAAAGAAAAACCAAAAAGAGAGAAGAAAAGCAAAAAGAAGACATCGAAAAGAAAAGCAGATGTTCTCGATGATGATGAGGAGGTTACTATTATCAGAAAACGTGAAAGAAATGGGAAAGCATCCACTTTATCTGCAGAATACATAGAGAACTCTAGTGCAAGCAGTGATGGGGCTCTCAGTGACGTTGGTGAAAATAAATTTGACAGTGAAGAAGCAGAAGCAAAGGTTACAGATGAAGAACATGAAGATTTATTTTAAAATAAAAATCATCAAAAATACAGTTCCTTGGAACTAATTATTGATACTTCGTTTACAAATGTGTAGTGGAATGAGTTAAAATTGGTATATGTATATATATATAAATTATGTGTACTTAATTAGTTGTATACTTAATAAAAAAATCATGAATAATCAATAACTATGCATTACATCCTTTATATTATGAACACTCATAAAAATTATATTTTGTAATATTTATATTATGGTTAAGTTTAAATTCATTATGTAAAGGAATCCTTTGGAGAATTCTCAAGTAAATACTTGATCAGTTCATATATATTTTCTCTATCAGCTACTGTATGAATCCAAATACCAAACACCTCATGTTTTACATTTTTGATTATTACTAAATCGTCTTTCACTTCAACACCCATAGTTTCAAGAGGATTCTTTTTGTTTTCTTCCGAATCAAATATATTCCTTTTATTAATTATACTGTTTGGAACAATACCCATCGAAAAATTATCCAAATTCATTCTATTAAGTATAATCAAACCGTAATTGTAAATATCTTTGCCCGTTAAAACAGTTCCAGAGAATGTTGAAGCTGGATTATCAGAATTCAGTAAACTATTTGACTCCACATTATCGGGCAGCATAGAATCCTGAGAAATGTCTCGCAGATATATAGCTAAAACACCTTGATATTCTAGTTTATTCCATTCGTCTTTCTCAAAATCCCACTGATAAACAGATGCATGTGGCGTGTGGAAGAGTAATTGTTTGATTTTAGGATCGTATCTGCCAATAACATTGAAATTCAATGCTTTACGGTAAAACTCCATAGTCATAACATCTGTGGATTCAGAATTTTCAACATCATCTTTCCCTGTATTGTTATTTCCCATTTTGCTCTTAATTTAATCTTCCTTCTTACGTAAATATATCTTAAAGCTCTGTTTATTTTTTAATCCCTTTTGGCAACTTGAAAGGATGAGATCTCTGAAAAATAAAGATAATAAGACAAGAGCAATTATTTATGTCGTTTCTTAGAAATGAATTCAACCATCAATTGAACCACAATCACAAATGAATACATAGAAACTTATAACAACGTTCTTTCACTTGGTAACATTTCAACTAAAGTATATTAATTGTAGTTTGATTTTATGTTCAAGTGCATTTTTCTAAAAAGTTGAATTATTTTATAGATTACCCGCATAAGGACTCTGGCCGTACAGATCTTGTACGTTTTAAGGCCATGTTATAAAAGAAAGATGTACTATTTTAATGGAACTGTCACCCATTTATACAATGATATGTAAATAGGATATGAAAGAAAGCCATGAGATTTCACTAACAGGTGAATCAAATAGTACTTAGATTATTTGTCGATAAAAATGACGTGCATTCACTTCCTAACAGATGAGAATATAAGTGGCTAAATTCAACTAGCAATATTTGCGCGGCTAATCCAAAGCTATGGATTTTAGGAGAATATATATTAGCTAAATGTTCTAGATGTAACAATTAACCATACCTATACCGTATGCCTCTACTTTTATTCATACCTATACAGCTTTGATTATGGATGGGTTCCAATGCAAGACAGACCAGTGTCAATAAGCATAACTTGGAAGACCTGGGGGTAAAAGGTAATATTATTCATAACTTAAGGTAAGTAGGTCAAGAAACGCTAGTTTACTCAAATGATTAGCGAAACTGGCGGGGGATTTGGGATAATATCGTGGTCTGTTGTTTTTTTTGTGCACTTTCATTCCGACTATGCCACTATTATTACATAAAGGCAAGATGACATCCTGTTCTCCATTCAGAACATCAATATTCGCTATCGGCGTTCACTGAAAGTTAGGTTCGGCAGCTCATATAAGATCATAATAGCCTGCCATTGCTTGCACTCGGATGGAACTGAAGCGACGGACCTTTATAGTCCGTATATCTATAAGGGTACGTTGGTCGCGGATCTGTAAGGATCTGATATATAATTCGAATTTTCCTTCCTTAGTTGATTCAACTTTCAACTTCGTAATCCTCTACTAACGTGGGGGTTGAGATGGTAATATGTATGTATGGTTCCTCCGTCGCATGGTGTGGTGAGATTGCCTTGTTTCAAAAGGGCAAATGCAATTGATTCTGCGCTCGGCGATAGGAGTTTACATTTTCACATGGAGGAGATAAAGCAAGAAAAAGAAACACATGCGAGAGGCATCGGAATTAAGCTGTGCGTTTCTCTCTTGTATGGCTTGGAGGTTTGTACGTTACTAACTCTTGAGAGTTTTGGATACACAAAGTATGGACAATAATTAGTACCTTATCGTTGTTACTCACTAACTCGAAGTCATAAAACAATCAGATATTTGGACGAGGTTTATCCACCAGTGGTTACTTTCAAGTTTTAGTAAAGTGGTAGTTAAAAGTTGTACACCGGAGGTTCAACCTGTCTTCGAAACTAATGTGGGTTCAATAGTTTATTCTGTTGTGTTTTTCATACAGCTATACTCTTAGTGAAATTCAATTACGTAGAGTTGAAACTTTGCGAAGTCAGTAAGCGGGTGGTATTAAGTTTTATGCGGTGGTTCTTTCGTGGATATTTAATATATTTTATTTGGTAACTAGTTTCATCAAATGACTTTAATGAAGAAAAAGGAAAGAATGGTCTTATTCTATTTATCACTTGTGAACAAAAACTATGTTTTATTTTTGAAATTATTAAATATTTAAGCAATTGGTATTTAATTAAATTTTACAGCAATTTCTTTTAATCATAAGAATTTTATTATTTTTCACGTCGAAATATATTAAATTGGTTGCTAATTTGTCAATATTCAGAACTCTAGAGACCTTTTTAACAATAAGTTAATCATCCTTTCATTTTACTACAGGTAATCAAAATAACAACTCCCAACAAACAAAATATGTCCCCAATTTTAAAAGTCGGTGTCGTCGGTACTGGTATATTTGCCACAGACAGACATTTACCATCATACCAAGAAATGTCAGACAACTTCAAGGTTGTTGCTGCCTATAACAGAACTAAGGCTAAGGCTTTAATCTTCGCCGAAAAAGCTGGTTTGCCAGATAATAAGGTCTACGATGATTTGGACCAAATTTTGAATGACAAGGACGTTGACTATATTGATGCTTTACTTCCAGTTCAATTCAATGTTTCAACTCTACAAAAAGCAATTGCTGCTGGTAAGCCAATTTTAATGGAAAAACCTATTGCTGCAACTATGGAACAAGCCAGAAAAATGGTGCAATTAGCTGATTCAACTGATTTACCAGTTGGTATTGCTGAAAACTGGTTATACTTACAAGTTATTGAGCCAGCTAAAGAACAATTAAAGAGAATTGGTGAAGTTGTCGGTTTCACTCATAACTCAACCGGTCCATTCGTTCAAGATAACAAATATTTAGCAACCACTTGGAGACAAAACCCAGAACATATTGGTGGTTTCTTATCAGACGGTGGTGTCCATCAGTTAGCCTTAGTTACCGACATCTTAGGTGAATTTGACACAATTTCCGCTTTAACCTCTCAAGTTAGAGAGGTATCTGGTGCTGATGACATTGTCTTTTCTACCGTTAGATTAAGAAATAAGAAGACAATCGGTACTTTCACTTACGGTTCTGCTTTCGGTGCATCTGAAAAATCCGTTTTCCTAAAAATATACGGTACCAAAGGTTCCATGGTTATTGACTTATCAAACAAAACAAAACCAGTTATTAAGATCAGAGTTGGTGACTCTGCTGAATCTGCAAGCGCTGAAGAAGTTATTGAAGTTAATGTTGAGGAATCTTTCGGTGTTAACCCAGAATTCTTGAACTTCCACGAAGCTGTCGCTAAAAAGGACAAGACATTATTCAAGTCTTCACCAAGAGCTGCCTTCCACCATTTAGCTTGTGTTGCTGCTTTCTTAGAATCATCCGCTACGAATGGTGACCATGTTACTGTTGAAAGAATTTAAATAGAAGGCAACGTTTCTGAAGATAATGAGTGTATATGTATGACCAATATTTAGTTTTATAAACTGTAATGATGATATTATTATTATAATTAAGGGCTTTTGTCTATAAAATGGGATTCAAACGTTTATATAGTTATATATGCGGTTAACTAATTAGAAGAGATATGAATAGAATTTTTATTGAAATTTATTTATTTTTTAAAATGAAAATAAGATACAGAGATTAACAGACATTATATACTAGATATCCTAACGGGAGGACATAGCCTTGGTAACAACTCTCTTCAAACCAACTTCGGCCTTTCTTAAGTCATCAGTGGATGAATCTTCAATGGCTAGAGCAGCCATGGCTTCGGATAAAGCATTTTCGATCTTAACTTTAGAACCCCTCTTTAACTTGGCAGATAAAACTGGGTCAGTGACAGTTTGTTCGATAGAAGCAACGTAAGACTCTAATCTTTGTCTAGCTTCGTGTCTCTTGGCAAAAGCTTCATCAGCAGCCTTGAATTCTTCGGCTTGGTTGACCATCTTCTCGATATCTTCGGTGGATAATCTACCAACAGCGTTGGAGATAGTAATGTTAGAGGACTTACCGGTGGATTTTTCAACGGCAGTAACCTTTAAGATACCATTAGCATCGACTTCGAAAATAGCTTCTAAGACTGGTTCACCAGCTGGCATTGGTGGAACACCCTTTAAGTCGAATTCACCTAATAAAGTGTTTTCCTTACAGTTAACACGTTCACCTTGGTAAACTGGGAATTGAACAGTAGTTTGGTTGTCACCGACAGTAGTGAAAGTTCTTCTCTTGATGGTTGGAACAGTAGTGTTTCTTGGAACAACAATACCGAAAATGTCACCTTGCATACCAACACCTAAAGATAATGGAGCAACATCTAATAATAGTAAGTCCTTGGTTTCATCAGAAGTAGATTGACCAGTTAAAATAGCACCTTGGACAGCAGCACCGTAGGCAACAGCTTCATCTGGGTTAATGGATTTTTCTAATTGTTTACCATCGAAGAAGTCAGATAATAACTTTTGGACCTTTGGAATTCTGGTAGAACCACCGACTAAGACAACTTCGTCAATTTGGGACTTAGAGATCTTGGCATCCTTTAAGACTTGTTCAACTGGGGTTAAAGTAGATTTGAATAAAGCGGCGTTTAAGTCTTCGAATCTAGCTCTGGTTAAAGAAGCTTCGAAATCTTCACCATCGAATAAGGAGTCGACTTCAACGGTAGTTTGGGTGACAGAGGATAAAGTTCTCTTAGCTCTTTCAGCAGCAGTTCTTAATCTTCTTAAAGCTCTGGCGTCGTTAGAGATGTCAGAACCGGTCTTCTTCTTGAATTCAGCCTTGAAATGTTCTAATAAGTTAGTGTCGAAATCTTGACCACCTAAATGGGTGTTACCGGAGGTAGACTTAACAGTGAAAACACCACCAGCGATGTGTAATAAGGAAACATCGAAAGTACCACCACCTAAATCGAAGATTAAGACGTGTCTTTCCTTTTCGGACTTACCAGCACCTAAACCGTAAGCAATAGCAGCGGCAGTTGGTTCATTGATAATTCTTAAGACGTTCAAACCAGAAATGGCACCGGCGTCCTTGGTAGCTTGTCTCTGAGCATCGTTGAAATAAGCTGGGACAGTGATGACAGCCTTTTCGACCTTCTTACCGATCTTAGCTTCAGCGATTTCCTTCATCTTGGTTAGAACCATAGAAGAAATTTCTTGTGGAGAGAAAGTCTTGTTTTCACCCAAGTATTCAACTTCGATCATTGGAGCACCTTGGGCATCAATGACCTTGAATGGCCAAGTCTTCATATCTTCTTGCACAGCATCCTCGTCGAATCTTCTACCGATTAAACGTTTAGCATCGAAGACGGTATTTCTTGGGTTCAAAGCAGCTTGATTCTTAGCAGCGTCACCGATTAATCTTTCTTCTGGAGTGAAAGCAACGAACGATGGAGTAACTCTGTTACCTTGTTCATTGGCAATGATTTCAACAGATGATTCGTAAGTGGCAACACATGAATAGGTAGTACCTAAATCGATACCAATAGCACCTTGGAAAACACCTTCAGCCATTCTTATTTGTATAGTTTTGAAGTTGTCTGGTTTACGCTTTTTCCTGAAATTACGAACCAGTATAAAAGAAAGCAAGAAGTTACATATAAATAACAAGAACCTATTTTCTGTTTTCTTTTAAATGAAAAGTTTCAATTACACATTGTACTAATAAATTTTCTAACCAATTAATAATAATTGTATTTCCCATGTATCAAATCTAAAAAAAAAAATTAAAAAGACATTAATCACTGTAGTAGCACAATTGACTGTATCGTGAAGGTCAAACTTCAAAAGTTGTAAAAAGTATGACTTTATCACTATATATCACTAATAATTAGTATGTCTTCCCATATGATAACAGTATCAAAAAAAATATTTACAACCTCATCGAGAAATTTCACCAAACTGAAAAATTTGTATGATGGTGACATTTTTCACTTTTTCACTTTTATACTGAGAGCGTATTATTATAAACTAGGCAATACAGCAGTCTTGTCCTGTGGAAGCCACATTTTCTTTGGAAAGAAAACTTCAATTCTAGGCAGAAGCGTTTAGCTGCATTTCTTTGTATTGTACTGGTTCTTCCGCCTACGTGCTTGCTGGGAGCTTCAATGGGAGCAGCCTCGGGTTAGGGGGGAGGGTTGGGAGGAACAGACAGGTATCACCGTGAACGAACGTTATGGCATGTTTTCGTGCACAATGCTCCGGTGGAGGTCCCAAATTCGCACTTTTTCATCCGTCTTTGTGCGTGTCTCTCTGCGCGTTGGTTTTTCAACGAGCTCCATAGTGAAGAATTCAACCGTGCGTACTTACAATATCCTTTGGGACCATCACGACAGATCCGCGGCAAAATGAGCACACGGGCGTCACCAGGGGGCGTGCCGCATCGTTACCCTGCTGGGCGGCTATCTTGGTGGGTCCCCTGTGTGAGTGAGTGTCCTCAGCAGGGCCGGTTAGCCGCCGCCGTTTCCTCACCTGTGTGTATGTACATGTAAGATACAGGAAGGCTACCGGTGTTGGCTGGGTGGCAAATCTTGGTTTTGTGTCACAAAAAGATGCGATAAAACAGAGGCATCTGCCCCCCCCCTCTAATCTATTTTTTTTTGATTTCTTATATAAATAAGGTAAGAATAATGGCCGCTGTTAAACTGCTTCTCTAGTATAATACATTTTCCTATTTTATTTTGGTCTTGGTTTTTTATTATAATACAGAAAAATTGGTAGGTTAAAAGCCCTCCTGGTATACGTTTCTCGTGGTATGTATATAATGTCCAGCTTTGTATGTTTTGGTTAGTGGTCAAGGTATTTCAGAAAATATCATTATGCATTTGAAATGCAGAATGGCCATTTGTAGGATTTTAACATTTTGTTCCCCTACCCAAGGGAAGAAGAAGGTCATAATTATTGTGGGGATTATTTCAGTACGGACATAATGGTTTATTGCTGACTTGAAGTTTAAAGTTTTATTACTAATATTAACGCAAGTTCTATAATACATGTTATTTGAACCCTTTTTATTTTAATTACCACTGAAAAACAGTAAAAGAGTTATTATTTCTACAACATCATACAGATGCCATGAACAGTTAGCGCTGATGGAGCCGAGATGCGATAAACAAGAAATCATAGCGAAGACAAAATTTTGAAATATGAAAATATGCAAAGAAAAAATTGAAGATAGATGATTAAAAAAATGAAGTCATCCTTTGTGTATACTTAAATGGAGAAGTAACATCTTTTAATTATTGCGTTTTGTTATTATCAAACGCTCTAAGAAGACAATAACACACATTAATATTACTTTGGTATTTTGATCGCTCTACTGTTTACCACTATATTATTCACAGTGGAAAATTATCTTTAACTTACGAATGCTTCAGTATCTGCACAGACCCTTTGTAAACGTTTGAAATAAAAATGGATAGACTATCTGAATTGAAGGATGGGTCCCCACATCCAAATATTAACAACAGTAACAACAACAACAACAACAACAAAAATGTTGATGTTTTAAGAGGTTCATACTCACATACTTCGTTTTTATCTCTGAGCGATGCTCAAAAAAGTGGCACATATACTTCCGCAGAAAAATCTCACATTAATCAGGAATTAAGATCAAGACACTTAAATAAATCATGTTCATTTATGAGATTAGAAAATTTATCACAATCCAAAAATTGGGGGGAGGAACATCTAGATGATTTCGCATTAGAAGAACTAAGAGATGAATTTTTCGATTCTATTTACTCTAAACCAGAAATGATTAATAACGACCAATATAAGAAAGATGATGGAATATCATATACGACTAAAAAAGTGGATTCAAAAGAGAGTAGAATCTCATTGTTTTTAAAGAAATCAATTTCTTCCCCAACACAATATTTTAATGATTTCATGACTTATAAAAAGTCTATTTTTAAATATTTTTCTGCATATTTCATTGCAATGGTAATTTGTGTAATCAGACCATCTGGTGAGTGGATAGGTCACAAATATAGATATTTTATGTTATTAGCAGCTTTAATACATCATCCAGTAAGAAACATAGGAGTTCAACTGGAAATTACATTATGTTCAATATTGGGTGGGGCTCTCGGAATGGGATGGTCCTCTTTAGCATGGTACATATCTACGTTATCAAAACCCGTGGCAGACTATCAAGGTGCAATATTATTTGCAAGTTTATTCCTAGCGTTAACTTTTTCTGTTTGGATAGCAGCCATATTTCAAAGATTCCTATATTTTTGTAAAACTTTTAGCATTGCCATAATCTTTTTCCATACTGCTGAACTATCATTTTCGAAAGAAAAATTGCATTGGAAATTATATTGGGATTTTGGATTCTCTTTTCTTTTTGGTCTATTATTGTCCTTAGTTATTTGTACGTTTGTATTCCCCACGAGCGGAAACCAAGAAGTCATTCATACTTACAGTCTTTGTTTTAAAAAATCGGAACAGTTTTTAGTTTCCTTAGTCGATTTGAATAGTGACGATTCTGATGAAAACATTGATATTAAACAGAAAGAAATGGTGAATTTTCTTATCGTAACTTTACCTGAAGCATTTAGGGAATTCTCAAATCAAGTTACGTTTAGCAAATTTGACCAAAATAATTTGAAGGATTTGAGAAACTCTATAACAAAATTCATAAGTCCATTAAGAGTTTTACCAATCCATTCAAAATTATTTACTAAAGATAATGTAAAAGAACTCTATGCAACTTTAAAGTTACCTCAAACTAATGAAGGGGATATCGAGGAATTTGAAGATGATTCAATGTCACCAACTCCAATGACTTTTTCAGATGGCGTTACACCAGTACCGAAACCTCTAAATTTGGAAGCAGGCACTTACAATGCATTTGATAGAGAATTATATTTGGAATTACTAAGAGATATATTTGCTGAACCTGCATATTCCTTAGTTTCAGAAATGATTTATTCTTTGGAACAAATTGGCATTTTATTTAAAGATTTTGAAAATATTGGCAAAAAGGTAGATACTCTCACTATTGACAAGAAACTTACTGTATTACAAAAAAAGTTAAAGAGAAGAATATATAATTTAGATGTCAAATACAAAAACTTTACTCATACAGATCATTTCTCAAAGGATTTATTAACTGATACATCATCAGTCGCCTTATTTTTATTTTTAAGAACGTTAAGAAATTCAGCTAAGAACCTACTAGATGTAATCCACTCATGCTCTAAATTATCTTCCGGTATTCACTGGAGAATTAGACTAATAACATATCCGTTTCGCAGAGCTATATATAGGCTTCCCATTCAGTGTACTATTGATGAAGGTGCAGGAAATGTATTAAACTATTTTGAAACTAAAAGAGATGTGGATGAAATATTTGAAAAATTGTACAACGTACACACATCCTCACATAACTATGACATTAAAATGAACAATTCCAGTTCTAAAAGAGTCTTTAGAGAATATGATCGTGATGATTTTAATTTTCACACAACAAGTAATAAATGGAGACTTCTTCTATGGAAGTGCAGTAAGTTATTAGTAGATGATTATATGAAATGGGCTTTAAAAAAAGTTTTTGTTATTGTTTTCTTATCTTTACCATCATGGTTACCTAGATCATATGGTTGGTACCAAGAATATCAATGTTGGTGGGCACCGATGTCATTTTATTTACTTTCTCATAGAAAGTATTCTGGTAGTTGGGATAAATTAATAAGAAGAATAATATTTTGTTTATTGGGAATATTTTGGGGATGGGCTGCTGCGCAGGCCAGGCATTTCGGAAGTCCATACGTCATTTGTACATTTGCTGGTATCCTTGTTGTACCTATTTCACTTAATATTTTTGCCTATAAAAACACTAGATCAAGTTTTACTACAATGCTTTGCTTTTCTGTTATTGTGATGGAATCTTATGGAAAGGGTCAGAGTTCACTAAATACAGCAGGAATATGGAAAAATACATGGGTCACTGGTTTATCTCTTTTTGTGGGTACATTAATATCCATTCCCATAAATTGGATTGTTTGGTCGTTTAAAGCCCGTTCAGAGTTAAGAGTAGCCATTTCAGTTCTATTAGGTCATATCTCACAGTCTTATCAACTGGTCACAGATCGTTATCTTTATAGAGATTCGTCTGATGCTCCAACTGAACTAGCAATTGCTTTATCTCATATAAGAGAGATTCGTTTAAGTCAAAGTATAGTTGCTATTAAAGAATTATTAGAAAAATCCAAAGAGGAGCCGATATATATCGCCAATTTTGAGCCAGTGAAGTATACTCAAATTCTGGACCAATGCAACTACTTGATTGAGAGAATTATTGAGGCAAGAATTTCGAGTACCTATTTCGAAGTCTGGGATAGAGATGCAGATCCTGAAATTACTAGAGCTTTGCTATCACTTCGTAGAGATAGTGTTGCTTCTGTAATTCTTGTTCTTTACATTCTATCAAATTGCTTTAGATCTAAAAATAAGATTCCAAGGTATTTACCAAACCCAATTTTATCGAGAAAAAAACTATATGAATTTATTCAAAAATTTGAGAATAGAGAATTATCAAAAAACACTAATGAGAGGCACATTTCCTCTAATAATATAAATATGCTTGATAAAAAACTGTTATCGAACTCTAGTATTGATAAAAACGTTAATCATGAAACAGAAAAATCTCATTGGACTGAGATACATAGAGTTGCATTTGAGAGGACATTCACAGACATTTCTGCCATTTTACCTGAAATTGCTATCAAAGCAAAAGAGATTCTAGGCGAAGAGTCATATTAAACCCTATAGTATAATTAATATATGAATATATATTTATATAATTTTAAACTGCATTTAATGAACAATACGTGATACTAACATAAAGCAGTTAGTTAAATAACGGATGTTAAATATTCATTTACTAATTCTTATTAGCGACAGAAAAAATATCTATAATCCAATTTACAACAACATCAGACAGTTAAAAGAGTAACTACTAAAGAAACCATACCAAAACTCTCAATTATTAAGCTATTGGTACCATTGTATTTAATATATATTACTTGAAGTTAATATGTGCAAAAGAAACTGTTGTAGTTAGCGAATAGTTTTTGGTTGGTTAACTTTTTTCTCTGAAACAAATGATGTTAAAGATCAGTTATTTTATTTAAAGCATCTTGAATACTATCGCTTATGAGAATAAAACAGAATCATGCCATTACCATTCTTTTAGCTATCATGTTATATATCCATGAACCATAGGAATCAGGTCAGCTTATAGTTCAATCGATGGCTCTTAGCTCCCACATGACTTCCTATCAAATTTCATGATAAATCAAAAAAAGAGACTTCGAAATTTCAATTCTTTATTTTAAGAAAATATTAAATAACTTATTTAGTTGATTATAATATAGCCTTCATAACAATAATGTTGTATTAAACGATGCTAATAAGGATAGGGATTGAATATCTGATACTTGAGATAATACCCAGTTAAAATCGGATAATTAGTTAATATTTCATAAGTTATTACAGAATTTCAATATTATATAACAGGATGAAATTTGGTAATCCATTTGTATTTGAAGAATGGCTATATCGTTCTCTGCTAAACAGTAAGAATTTTCATTCGTTTGTTCGTCGTGTGTATAATAGAGTGAATGGTATTAAAAATGAACCTATAACTTTTAGCAAACCACAGGCACAGGATTTTCTGTATAAACCTACAAATTATCAAAAATTCATTGCTTTTAAGAAACTTTTTATTCAAGATGTTAAATCATCTATGGGAATATCTACAAAACATAATAACTTTAAAAATTAATCTATGAATCATTAGTTTATTATTACATTGCATATATAATCTTCTATATGCATTTACTGTTGCTATTAATCATTAAAAACAGTTACCTGTATCAAGTGATGCCGAAGGTAAAACTTTCCAGTGGCCGATCGTCTTTTCATTTAATATTCGAATATAGCCAATATATTACCATCACAATAAACAAATGCTTTCTTATTCACATTTTCACAGCATCTCGATGGTCTGCAATAGTTATCTGTTAGTTTATCACCAAACATATAGATATTTACATTGTCCATACTCATTTCCTTAAGTTTCATTTATTATTATCTCTGGGTAATCACTAGCATCAAAATATATATCATCGTGATCATCCAGTCCCATGCCATTCTCATAATGGTCATTTATTTTATTTGCATCTCCATTTCGATTGTCATCCTGCCAATATTCTTCCAATTCCACTTCCTCTTGTTTCTCTTTATAATTTTCTATTGATAACTTTTCCATATCATTTATATTATCATATGTAATTGAAACATTATCCTTTTTGCATATACTAAGATAAACGCATCTGTAAAATATTTGAATGAAGTTTTCTATCTCATTTAACAAAGTATCTGAATTAACTGCAAATTGTACCATTTCATCTTCTTCATCCCCTAATGTATTATTCCACGTGAGTACCATTTCTCCCTGAGTATTCCATTTCTTATGGAATCCTAACTTTTCATTGATTCGGAATGTCCATTGTTCATCTTTCATCTTCGATTGTGTCGATAAGACACTAATAGCATCATCCGTAAAATCATCGGAACCATTTATATCGTCATCTTCAAGGTATTCCTCTAATTTAACTACTATTAATTCATGAGTACAAAATCCTACCTCAGCAATCGTCACGCAAGCTCTATTGTAAATGCATTCCAAAGAAGACTTTGGCGATGTCTTCGACCTCAGCAAATCAAATCTCCCAGTCGGAACAGTTACTAACTCTTGTCTTGCCGTATTTACTATAAGTGATTTGACAATGTTCATTTAACAAATGTGGAATGTCTATGCTATTTATTAATAAGGAATAATTTCAACGAAACCAAATATTACCGGAATGTTGTTCAGGTTTGGCCCTCTTTTAATGCCCAACTTCAAAATTCTCGTGTCTTCAGATAACTGCCAGCTCTGGGACAATAAAACAAATCACTATTCGAAACTTCAACTGTCTCTCAGGCTTGATTTAATACATCTCAGCACAAAGTTAAACGTTATATTAAGTTACAGGTTTCATGTATCGATGCTTTACTACCCAATGTCGGTGTTTCGTATGAAATGAGTGTCCATAAAGAAAGTGTCAGTAACTACCATAGAAGGGCCATATCAGGAACTGTTACAGGTCCAGTAACGTCAATTGAAGGTCAACCACTCACTTAAATAACAACAAACACAACTACAATTGCTTTACGGGCGGTGCCTTGTACAATTTATTAAAGTGCCTTTAAGTGCGAGAGTAAATTCAAAAGTGAATTGATCACAGTACCTCCTAATGTGAGAAATATATTCAATATATTTGCATACTTATATTATTTAATAGTTACAAATGAACAAGTTCAAAGTTGTCTGCCCAGTTAAGTATATCTACTGTGGTATATGCATTTCACATAGGCAACTATCCAAATGAAAGCTTCGCCAGGCAATGCCACCCCATAGCATGGCATTCAAAGCTCTTTCATTGAAATACTTCTAATTTTATTCTAACAGTAAAGGAAAGGTGCTGGATACAAACTATTGGGCCTCAAGTTTTCTTTACATTATCATTAGTTGGCTCCCCGTCCATCAATGCTGTAATATCACTCTCTTCTGACAGATTTAGGTTCAACGTAGAGTATGGAGAGATCCCGCTTGTCCGTCTCCTCTTTGGACTTGACTTCTGAGATACACTTGATAGTTTCTGGGATCCTATAGATGTATTTCCATATCTCGCGGTCATGTTGACGTAATTAGTCGAATTAATATTTGGTTCTGGGTTCTTTTTACGTTTTTTACCTTCTGATTTAAATTTCTGTTGGATATATGAACCTATACTTCTTGTATGTTGCTGAATCCCATTGATGTTGTTATGGTTGGAAACATTATTATTATTGGAAGAGACCCCAACGGTATGCTTATCTTTACTTTTGACACTAACATATTTTTTTAAAGCTTCTGTAGGACTTTTTATATTTTGAATCTTTCTAAACATCATCAGACTGGATAAAGATGTCATTGCATCTCCTAGTTGGATACCTTTCATGGCCTCGACAGGAAGTCCTGTTTGAGTTATGGATTGGAAGGCAATGAAGCTCGATCTTAAATTCTGGATTGTTTCAATATTCACAGGCTTCGAATCTACAGGTCCGTCGGTACGCAATTCTTCTTTTTTCGTGTCTGCGAATTTCATGGATCCAAATACCTTACTGGCGGCTTTAGGATCATTGATTAATCTCTCTAACGAATTCCACTCTATCCCGGGAACAAAATTATGATAAGAGATTTCAATCCAATCAAACTTAAAAGAAGGGTCAAATAGGCCCTTTAATTGAGCCAAATGCATAACATAACTGCCGTCTAAATAATGATGAGTAATATATAAGTGAGGGCAGTTGAAATATATATTTCCATTGCTCAAAACTTGCGTTCTCAATTGTGTTGTTGTAACTTCCACCCTAACAATATCACAATTACTTAACATGACGTTATACAGCGGAAACAACGAGGAGCTTAATGAAACTTGGTGGGCTATTTCTTTGTGTTTATTGATGAATTTTATAGTACTGTTGGCTGAAAAGAATTTTTGAACCTTATCTTTCCAATATGAAAGAACATCAGAATGATTAGAAGAAGAGTTAATTGCATCAAAAAATGCATACACTTTCATAGAAGCTATATTAGCAATATACTTTCTGATAGGATAAGACAAGGTTTGTTGTCCTCCCAAATCACTTGTGTTGTTTAAATTAATTTGACTTGTCGGATCTATGTATGACTTATTAGAATTTACAGTAGAATTCAAAGTCATTACTTGAGGCAATGATGGCGACGACTGCTCTATATTATTTGGTATATTCTTTTCAATCGGTACCTTATCCACGGGAATTACATTAGGTATTCTACTATTCATGTTGGCATTTATATTCATATTTTGATTTATATTATAAGAGACCGGTACATAAGACACTGGTGTAGTTGGACGAGAAAACCTTGCATTATTTTGGTTAATTGAGTCTTTCTTCTTTATCGATAATTGTTTTGGCTGTTGTTGCTGTTGCTGTTGCTGTTGCTGTTGCTGTTGCTGTTGTTGCTGTTGCTGTTGCTGTTGCTGTTGTTGCTGTAGCTGTAACTGTAGCTGTAACTGCAACTGCTGTTGCTGCGATTGTTGTTGTTGTTGTTGTTGTTGTTGCTGCTGCTGCTGCTGCTGTTGCTGTCTCGCCATCATAAATTTAGCCTTTTCTTTAAACTGTGTGTTAAGAGCCTGCTCCATTTGTGTTTGTCTTTGTTGTAAATATTGGTGTTGTGCAGCTTGCATATTTGGTGGCATGTTTGAAGGAGTTCCTGCGGTGTCTAAGGTGGGTTGTTGTTGTTGTGGAGGTACTTGCCCTGCCATATTATTGTTCATAACCCCTGCGGGAAGCTGTTGATTCATCATCATATTTTGCATGCTTTTGAAATAGTTCACAAACTGTTGCCGTTGCTGCATTTGGTTCAGATTCATATTCTGCTTCATGGGCCCAGTGCTTTGATTCCTGTTCCTATCAAAACCATGCATCTGATCTTGATTCCCCATGTTTCCTGAATCGTTAGGAGTTCCATTATTACCAGCTGGGGTCTTCGCAGGACTACTGTTATTGTACATTCGCCCTGCCATCGTCTTTAGTTCTCTCTCAGGATCCTAGTAAGACCAATATCAAACTAACAAATTGTATAACTCTCCTACAAAAACAATCTGAGTCCTATTTAATCTGCAGATCAACTATCAATTGATTAAACGTAGCTTTTAATTGTAAACTTTTCTAAAATACTGACTAGTTGTTACTTATCAATTTCTTTTCAAAAATATTCATTGCGATAAAATGTGAAAATTTATGGGACAAGGTTTCGAAAGGTTGAAATCACTATAAAGAAAGGTGCATCCAATGTTAATATAAGTAGTTTCTGTTGTTGCAATACGGGCAAGAGGTCTCTATGTTGATGAGATGCAAACATAGATGATGTTTGTGGCTTGAGAAGTTGCATTTAATGCGTGAAGTTGGTCTTTTTAGCGAAGAGATATTCGCAATTCCTTTAGTGAATATGGAAATAAATGATCTGTATATAATGTATAGTCGAAGAGATTCGTTTTGGTTA
Organism: Tetrapisispora phaffii CBS 4417; assembly: GCF_000236905.1. NCBI lineage: Eukaryota > Fungi > Ascomycota > Saccharomycetes > Saccharomycetales > Saccharomycetaceae > Tetrapisispora > Tetrapisispora phaffii. The sequence goes on from NC_016535.1 coordinate 347,957, forward strand.
TTTCTTGTACGTAACACATACATCTTTCTCTGAATGAATATCTGGTATTACTCAATCATAGTTCTACTAAGAGCTAGTTTCTAGAATATAGTGAAATTAGTTGTATGCCTTTCTCGTTGCAATGGGAAGGGGTACTGTTTTTGAAATATGCATTTAAGGAGTTGCATATTTAAAACTACTCCAAACTATTTAAATAGCTAGCAATATGTATTTGAAGCAGGACAACCAACGCAAGTACACGACGTATTACATATACTGCAGTTGAAGAGAGCAACGTTTATTTTTGGTATTGGTTGCCAGGTTTCTTTGAGATTTTGTGAATTACAAAGGGTTAAAGTAAAATAATCATAATGAACAATCAATTGGTGTTTTGTAAGTCTAAAGTTTGCATCCATCCATCAACAAATGCATCTAATAACATAGCGGGTTATTTATTAATTACTAAACAGAATAACGTGGGTAACGTCGATCCAATGCTGCAATACGTTACAGAGGATGGATTGGATTCAAAGCACAGAATATGGTTAGATGAGGCCGAGATGAAGTTGTCAAACGGTTTCACAAAAGATGTTAGGATGCCTCAAGATTTATTATTTTCTGCTATTTCGATGCCATATTCATTTGCTGTTAAATTGAACTCCTTATATTCGATTCAGCTCAGACTTCCCAGTCCAAACAAATGGTGGTTTGGATCGGTGATTCTTCATTCAAAATCTCCACAGGAAGATGAGACTTTGCCTATATTATTCTTTCACGATGATGTATGTCGTAGTACTATTGCAAAACAAAAAAAACTGAACAAGTCGTTTGATCCTTTCAATTCAACAGGTGAAATATATTGGGGTGGTAGTGATTTGAAAGATGCCATTTCAAAATATGTCGATTTGCAACAAACAATTATCGAGCCAACAATATGGCTAGTAAATGCTACGTTAGATGACCTAAGAAACTTTTCCACTAACGTATCACTATTAGAAGCACAGGGAAAATCCAACGTTTCAGCAAACGATGGAGACGATAAGTCCACATTTTGGGATAAAATGGATTCGACAAAATGGAATGTAATGTCAAGAATAGCAGATGCAACTTCAGCGACTGGATCATTTGTATCATCAATGATAAGAAAACACCCCATTGTTCAACTGGCAGAACGAAACAAAAACAATGTCTACGTTAAGAAGCTATTAAACAATCCAAGAGTAAAAGAAATACAAGACGATTACGATTCTGCAACTATATATTTGGCTAAATGGGCACAAGGTGTCAAGGAACAATCAGATAAATTCAATCTACTGAATGAAACCAGTGAATCCTATAGAAAAATCTTGAATAATGAATTAGGGATGGGAAATGGAGATAACGATATTAGTTTCAGTGATTTCGAACTAAATAAAGCATTGGAGAGAAGTTTCCCACTAACACAACAAAAATGGAATTCCTTCTTCGATTCTCAAGGAAGAATTAATATTACAATTAATGAAATCAAAGATTTCATATTTCATGGTGGTATTGAATCAATAGAGTTAAGAAAGACGGTTTGGCTTTATTTATTGGGAGTATATCCTTGGGATTCTTCATATGACGAAAAATTGCAAATTGAACAAACTCTTAGGAACATATACAATACAGAATATAAATCCAAATGGCTGAATAGGGTACCAAACTCTGATCCGGAAGAGGAGGAATATTGGCATGATCAAATATTCAGAATTGAGAAAGATGTAAGAAGAAACGATCGCAATATTGATATATATAAATATAACACCCCTGATGGGAAAAATCCTCCTCAGAATGAGACAGCAGATAATGAAATGGATGAAGATGAAAATACAAATTTAAGCGATTCAACAAATTCTGACAGTAAATCTGAGATTTTGAATCCTCATTTACTAGCATTGAAAAATATATTGATCAGTTATAATGTTCTGAATACAAATTTAGGATATGTTCAAGGTATGACTGATTTATTATCAATCATATATTATATCGTCAGAGATGAAGAACTGGCATTTTGGTGTTTCGTAAATTTTATGGAGAGAATGGAAAGAAACTTTTTAAGGGATCAATCTGGTATCAGAGATCAAATGTATACCTTGGCAGAATTATGCCAAATTATGTTACCTCAGTTAAGTAAACATTTATCTGATTGTGATTCCTCAAATTTATTTTTCTGTTTTAGGATGATCTTGGTATGGTTCAAAAGAGAATTCGATTTAGAATCCGTTTGTTCAATATGGGAAATATTATTGACAGACTACTATTCTTCTCAATTCCAGCTGTTTTTTATGCTGGCAATCCTTCAAAAAAATAATGATACAGTAGTTCAAAACTTAACTCAGTTTGATCAAGTTTTAAAATTTTTTAATGATATTAATGGTACACTAGACTGGTCAGATTTAATGACAAGAAGTGAATTGCTGTTTATTAGATTTAAAAAGATGATGGATCTTATGGAAAGAAATAAAGAATTACAAGATGATAAATTGCTACCTATGTATACAAATGAAGATGCCAATGAAAGTAATAGTGAACTAAAGAAGTCTGATTACCATTTACAATTATTGTTATCAAAACAGATTGTTATTCAAAGAGAAGAAGAAAGGACCAAGGATTCCATTAAATAAATATTAAATTTTGAATATGTATCCTTTATATATCGTTTAAACATTTAAATAAATCCGATTGATGATAAGAAATGCCATTATATATTCTCTTCTTTTTTACTTCATCATTATCTACTAAATCATTATCATATCTGGATCCCAAGTGTTCACCTGTCAAAAAATTCAACTCTTTCTTATCCAAACATTGGTCCAGAACTTCAGTTGGAAAATATTCTTGTTTTACTTTACCATCAATAAAGTCTGGATTGTATTTATACCCTTTATGATAGCCTAATTCCTTCATTAGTTTTGTTGGCGCGTTTCTAATATGCATAGGTATTTCACTACTAGCTAATGAATAGGTGTTTTCCTTAAGCATGGTTTTGACTTTATTATAAGCTCTATAAACTTCTACGGATTTTTTTGCTCTCGCTAGCTCAACACAACAATGTGCTAAAATCACATCACACTCAGGTAAACCTATCTTCATAACAGCATCATGAGTAGAAACTGCCAGTGTTAGTAAACTACTATCTGCCACTCCAATATCTTCACTTGCCATTCTGATCATCCTTCTTGCTATATACAAAGGATCTTCCCCACCTTGTAACATACGGCCAAGATAAAGCAGTGCCGCATTTGCATCACCGCCTCTTACAGCCTTGTGTAAGGCTGATATTGTATCGTAATGGTTATCACCATTTCTATCGTAATACGAATTGACTCCTGATTCACTTGTGTTTTGTCTCATGATGTCTTTAATACTATCGACTGTTAATTCTATGGAAACATCTCTTGTTGATAATTCAATCATTTCCAATATATTTAATGCTTTACGAGTATCTCCAACACATAGATTGACAATATACTCTAATACCATCCTGGATAACTTCAAAGGGTTTGTTGTATGCCAAAGTAGTTTACGACACTTGTTTAGTAATGCAACTCCTCTTGATAAGACGATACAGATTTCATTTGTTGACAATTTTTCTAATACGAATACGTTACACCTGCTTATCAATGCATTGTTCATCTGAAAACTAGGATTCTCAGTTGTTGCTCCAATTAAAATTATATCTCCATTTTCAATATGTGGCAACAACAAATCTTGTTGTGCTTTGTTAAATCTATGAAGTTCATCTATGAATAATACAATTCTCCTTTTTGTTAACTTATATTCATTTCTTGACTTCTCAAATATCGAACGTAGTTCTTGAGAATTTGTCTTAGTGGCACTTACCTCAACTAATTGGTATGAGGTCTTGGAATCTGGATTGGATTCAGATGCAGCTTTTGTTATTATTCTCGCCAATGTTGTTTTACCAACACCAGGAGGTCCCCACAATATCATCGATGGGATTTGACCCTCTGTTATATATCTTGCCAAAATACCACTTTCCTTAGACATAAGGTGTTGTTGCCCTACGTAGTCTTTGAGTTCATGTGGTCTCAGTTTCTCACTTAATGGTAAATGACTGATCTTCTGCAATCGCTTTGATTCATATTCGGTAGAAAGATGTGGTGAATTTGAAACATAATTCTGTTTAGTTACTGCTCCTATTTGCAATTTTTTTGCCGACTCATGAGGACTCACTTCTTCCTTTACCATAGTGGTTTCATTTGTAGAAGACGTTTTCTCCAGATCAACCACATCGACTTCAGCAACTCTTTTACGCGACTTAAATCCACCAAGTATACTCATAACAGAATTCTTCTCCTTGGAGTCATCGTTTCCTGAATTAAACTTGTCCGTACATTTATCCAAATGAGCATTAATGATCGAATATTTAATTTTCTTATTACAAACAGGACATGATATTAATTGTTCTGATTTTACATTCTTTTTGGAGGACATCGTGCAATATATTATGACTTACTATGAGACTTATTCTTAATTAATCAGCGACTTTAACCTGTTTTGATATCTGAAGTTTGTCTGCTTTCCACCTTGTCTTCACAACTAATCTTAATGATTCGTTAACTTGCGAAACTTATACAGCTTCGAGGGTGACAATAAACCCATTGAAGACAATCCAGTAACAAAGTTCATATGCATCATTTTATTCTCCACTTATCCTAATAATACAAGATTCAACATTTAAACCTCATCTTTAATCAAACCTCCAGCTCATCTCGACTTATTGTTAATAATTGTATATATTTTTCCAGATGCTAATGACAACTGTTTTTTGCGAACTGATAAGAGCAACCTTTTAGAAGAAGAAAGTATATAAAAGATAATATATAATCTACTTTGAAATATCTGACAAGAAGAAGGTGATTAGGTAGTCTTCCGTTGGCATATCCAGTATATTGTACTTCATTTATTTATTAGGTGTGTATTTTATTGCACAGTATTTTGGTTGGAACTTAAGGAGATAGAAAGAGATTTAATACATTACAGGGTGCACAAAGTTGATAGTAAAGATAAGGTCAGGAACTTTTGATATAGATAAATATATTAGATGAGAGTTATTACTGTTTTATTGGTAACTGCTTTGGCCATATCCAGACTATATGTCCAGCCTTGGTTCTCAATTATTTCAGATTGCGATGAAACCTTTAATTATTGGGAGCCATTGAATCTGCTTCTACGTGGATTTGGTAAACAAACTTGGGAATATTCCCCAGCATATGCCATTAGATCATGGGCATTTTTATTGCCATTCTATGGTGTTCTGTACCCAATCAAGAAGTTTGAATTAATAGGACAAGATGGTACAATGTACTTCTATATTATAAGAGCCTTTCTCGGATTACTCAGTTTTCTTTTCGAATTCGATCTATTCAAAGAAATTCAATCTACTATATCTTTACGAATCGCTGATATGTGGTTGTTTATTCAACTTTTTAACCCAGGTTGGTTCCATGCCAGTGTAGAATTTTTACCATCTTCTATTGCAATGATTTTTTATTTGGGTTCAATAAAATATTCGTTACGCTATTTATCCTCTAATCGAAAATCATGTTTAGTATCCAGTTTAGGGTTTAACTTTACTGCTGCTATTTTAGGGTGGCCATTCGTTTTAGTGTTATCGGTTCCTTTGTGTTTGCATTTCTTACTTACTCATAGATTAATGTCAACAATAAGAGTATCTTTTGACTGTTTAGTGATTTTCTTAACTATTGCAAGTATAGTCATTGGGATAGATTCATCATTCTATGGTAAATTTTCCCCTGTTTCATGGAATATATTATCTTACAACGTTTTGGAAGCTGATGAAAGCTCTGGTCCAAATATTTTTGGTATCGAGCCATGGTACTATTATTTACTGAATTTATTATTAAATTTCCCTCTACCTGTTCTTGGAGGTGTTTTATTTGGTATTTTTAATTGGAGGCTATGGCCTCTATCATCGTCACTTTTATTATGGCTAGTGATTTTTACTTTACAACTACATAAGGAGGAAAGATTCTTATATCCTATTTACGGATTAATAAGTTTATCATCTGCAGTAGGATTATATCAATTAGTGACTATATTTTCTGGAAGGAAAAAAGTATTGAAACGTATGTTTAGTTTTATTATTTTACTTGGAATTTTATTACAAGCATCATCAAGAATTATTGCTCTACTAAAAAATTATTCTGCTCCATTTGAGACATATTCCAAATTATACGAAAAGATCGATTCTGATAAGCATACAAACGATATTATTAATGTTTGTACAGGTAGAGAGTGGTACCATTTCCCAAATTCCTTTTTTTTACCAGACAACTATAGATTAAGATTCGTAAAATCAGGATTTGATGGTTTGTTACCTGGAGATTTTGATGAATCTAACTCATCAATCTTTCAAAAAGTAAGAAAGTTACCAGAAAATATGAATAATAAAAATATCTTTGACCCTAATAAGATTTGGGATGCGGAAAACTGTGATTATTTTATTGATTTGATGATTTCAACTGATATTGAACAAGATGTACTAAATCCAAATTCATTATCAGCAGAATGGAGTAAAGTAAGCTGTTCTGAATTTATTGATGTTGATAATTCAAAAATTTTTGGAAGAGCATTTTACATTCCAGAGCCAATTCTCAATATATTATCTAAATTTATTACCCCTAGCATCAATAAATGCTATGGTGTGAATTATATAGATTACTGTTTATTCGAGAAAGATGATAATATTGTCATGGAAGAATCAGCAAATGTATAGATTAAGGTTTTCTTAACAATATGAATTAAGAAAACATGTACTGGCAAAAATTTTGAATGCATTGAATATTTATTATTTTCGGTTTATCACTTCATAGTTTCTAATTATTTAAGTATGTATATATATATTGGATGGATAGACTGAAAGTATAGCAATTTTTCACTTAATAATACTCCTAATTGTGATCGTAATTTGGATACGATAAGACCCTTGATAAATGATCCACGTTGATGAAATCAACACCTAAATCATCTATTTGCTGTCTCCAAAAATTTTTGGAGAAACCTAGTAGTGATTTGGGTACCCCCCATATTCTTGTCTTAAGATTATTTGCATGGGCGTCATCAATGAACTTTTTAAAGCAGCGTAAACCTCTAGCAGGTAATTTCCCTCTCAGTATAACTTTCCATGGTGATATATCACAGGCCATGCATAGTTTACTGAAAGAAGTTGATGCTACAAAAGTCTTTGAACTTTCATCAAGATTAGTTAAATTATCCAGCATCTGTTCCGGGAAAACATATCTCTTACTGTCTCCCAAATAACCAATTTTATCTGTTTCTGAATCCTTGTCAATAATAGATAGATCGGTTGGTTTATTCCCAGTAAGTATTACTGTTATTGGTCTCCAACTCATTTCATTGCTTGTAATATTGAAAAAAGTAATGAAATCATTTTCAATAAAAGGTTTTAAATATGTATCCATAAGTCTAGTATACGTTTGACTTGAATCTTCTGATTTAAAATCAATTACTAAGAACATTGTTCTATTTTCAGATTCGTGGTATAGACCCTTTTTTGCAATGGTAGTAGTGTTTGAATTATAATCAAAATGTTCATATATCTCGTTAACATCATTTAACATCGTTAATAAAGGTTCTGTGTAGAGATCATTTAAATCCCTTAAAGGATAGTTTAACAGGTCAGTTTCCCTATGTGCAACTGATAACCTTTGATTATCAGTTCCTAACCAAACGTCAGCTTCAATTGATGTCAGGCCCAGACTCAAAGCTTCAAACAAAGGCATCTGTCTTGTGTAGTCGTTATGTGAGTGGAAAGTATTAGGTTTCACATTTTTATTCAGAAAACTTATCATAGTATTGTTGGTTTCAGAAGATGCATATGCTAAATAGTTCATTAGTTTCTTATTTGAGTGTTCTATATTCTTATAATAGTTTACCAGTTCAATATTTTGAATTTGGTTATCAATTAGATAACGGTACTGATGCAATGCATCATTCAAAGCTAATTTATCATCTATTTCGAAGTGTTTAGTGTCTATGTCCCAAAACTTAACAACAGTAAAGATTATAATACATAGCAGTAGTGTTACATTTGTGAATACTTTGAGCAGCTCTCTGGAACAGTGTCTCATCGTTTTAATATGGATCGAAGTCGTATTATTTCTGGAGCTGTCATAAGTTGGCAATTGTCAACAGGACAAAGATATTCCATATCTACTTCATGTTGATTCCTTTATATAAAGTACAAGTAATGTAAACAAGATACAGATGGAAACATCTCAAATACCACTGATTCTACCAGTTATAAGTTCAAATTCACGGCACAATTCTAATATAACTCGTTTCAAAACGTGTATGTGTGACATCAATTATTGATTACCAGAAACGCAGTGTAAAGTAACTCAGATACTGTTAAAGACACTAACACATAGCTTATCTTTTTTCTGCTCAAGAATACCATTTCTCCATACTACAGTTATTACATTCAGATATCCATAAAGCTTTTGAGCCACAGCTTCAACACTGACCAAGAAGACAAAAGCTTCAGTAAGTAATATCATTTGCAGCTTCAACAATAACCTTGTTTGCTGAAGATCCACAACCATTTACTAATAATAACAACAACAACCGTCCCTCCTACTCGATGAACCATAAATAGCAACCCACACTTCTGTACCTTTCCCTATTCAAAACAGCCATGATGGTTTTAGTTCATCTCGTTCGAAATGTCGACAGCACCTGAATCTCAACCGTATCAGATAAATCACCGACCAATAACCAATATTTGCCAATACTCTAACACTCGAACTTAACGAAAGAGCTTGTCTTAGTCCCACACCTCGTCTTAGGCCCATGTGTTCAATGTCGTTTTAAATAATGCTGCAACACACACTTCTCTCTGTGAGGCGATGAGGGATATTTTCCAGGAATACTTGAGACAGGAAAGATATCTCGATTCGAAACCAACTACAAGGTAAGCTCAATGCAAGAACGGATGGCGTGTAGCCTGGAACAGAATCCCAAAGCTCATCCAGATGGTATAATACCTACATTCAGAAAGTGTGTTTGGTGTCTTTGCCAACTTTGAGATTTTTCAAACAGATTATTCTATGGCTTCTCATCACAAGAGTCTGTGTCAATTAGTTTACAGTGTAGTGCACGTTTTCAAGTAAGGTTAAGGATTGTGTTGTCAACGTAAATGCCTTGTTTCTACTATATGGTTGTCTCCCATGTGATTGCTTTCTTTTTTTGTATTATAGAGATAGGACTTTGTACAGTTTATACAATTATATACTCTTCGTCGTCTTCGATGGATGTACATTTAGTTATCTTGTATGAGCTGCTATCGGCATCGGTTCTCTTGCCTGATAGGACTTTTATAATGTTTGAATGTTTAATTGTGGACTTGAATTTGTTCCAATCTGCTTTGTTGTTCTTGACTAGAAAGCCAATTATCATCGACGGATCCAAGTTAAACATTTCCAGTTCGTTGAATTCCGTTGAATGGTACGTTGAGTAGTCATTATCTGTTGTGAAGTTGTTTGGCTTATGAGGGTCGAAATAGAGTATTCTGTCGTGGGTGTTGTTGTATCCAAAGAAAAATAGTGACGATTTTGGTTGTCCTCCAGAGATGCCACATGTGTACTTATTATTTGTTATATCTTTGATGTCCTGGCCATATTTTTCTATGTTTATTGTGTTGATCCCGAGCTTGATTCCAAATAACAATAGTATATGTTGTTGTTTTGTGTTTGCCGGTGGCTCTGAGTCATCCAACTCATCTAACACGTCTTGTTCGTATATATCCCCAGATGATATCGATACTATACATTTCTTAATACCGTGATCGTTATTGTTTTCAATCAACTTCTCGATTATCTGAATTGTGATACTGGGGGAAAACCATTCCCCTACCTTCACTAAATTTAAATCTTTACCTACAGTAATGAAATTATGGATTGAAAATGGATTTTTGGTCTCATCAACAAATAACTCTATGATCTCACTACATGGAGTGCCCTTATTAGTTCTTTGCAGTGCGTTGGCCAGCAACGTCTGTCCTGTTCGAATCATACACCCCCATCCTATGTCACTTGTAAAACAGTGGGAATTGAACAGCAAGTTCTCAATAGAGTTGTAAAAATTATCTCTTAAAAGATTCTTTATATTCAGAGGAGATGGTCCATCATCATCCTTTACTATAGGCTCAAATCTTGTCCTGTATGTCATTTGAATCAATCTACTAACCGCATTTTCAAACTCTTTCTTGTGTAAGTCATTATCTACTACATAAACGTCTCCCAGAACACTATACTTAACTACACCCACTGTATCATCATTTTGTGCCATAATAATATAGTTTTACTGTAAAACTACAACTATATATATGTATTCTGACTTAATTCCACTCAAATGCTCTAGTTTGTGGAAGTCTCTTGGAAGTATCTAGTATTGACAGGTTTGCACATGCAAAACTTGTGATTTCTAAATCTCGTTAATCAAAAACTTTAATAAGTCTGTCGTTATGCTATATAGACAGAGATGTTCCGTAGCGCTTAATATTGTAACTGTTTGATACCTGATAAGAAGAGCAACCTATGTTTGAATCATTGTATAATCTTAAATCATACCTTATTTATATACATTTTTAATGGCATCGCGGCTGCTTAAGATTTACGAATACAAAAATGAAACCATCTACTTAAAAGCTAATACAATTTATAAAGTAGTATTTCAGTCTAAAGTATGTGTTCTTTTCAGGGAATAAACTACAGAACAGTAAATATTATCTAGTCGTAACAGCATGGCAAAAAGACATAAGCACTACGATAACAGACATAAAAAGAGCAAGAAGAAGAGTGGTGGCAAACCCAGTGGTAAGGTTAAAAGTACTGCTTCACATGGGAAGAAGAAAACGACTGCCGGTAGAGGTGATGGTAGTTGGGTAGATTCTTCTGTACCTGGAGGCTCGGTTGACTTTGGAATGAACTTCGATAAATCAGTACAGAATCACTACTTTGGGAATTCTAAAAATAAAAATAGACACAACAGACTGAGGGACGGTGTTTTCAGACCTGGTTATAACAGAGACTCTGAGGACTCTTATTTTGAGAACTCGTCTTTCAGAAAGAGACCTATGGTTTTTGTTAAGTCTGACTGCGATTGGAATTCTGCAGATGCCAAATTGAAACGTTTAATTAAAATCAATAACAAAAAAACAAAAAATAATTTTAAAGACTTATATGAATCTGACGAGTTAGAAAACTCTAGTGAAAATGATTTAACTGAAGATATACAGCTAGACAACAATCATGCGAAAACTGTTGTATCACATGAAGAAACGAGTGACAGCGAAGACATTCTTGAAGGGCAAATTTCGATCGAAGATGTCGCGGATACTGAGCCTGAGACTTCTGATAATAATGATATTCAACAGCTAGACAATGATGACTTATACTTTGTCGATGACGATCCCGAACCAATGCAAAAACCAGTGAAGTCAGTTCATGTCGAAGAACCTGTTTTTTCCAAGACTCCATCGGCTCCCTTAGCTGTTTCTTTTGATCCAATATTAACAGTTGGTAAAGTTGAGTTGAAAGTCAGTGAGAATGAGGACTCCGGCAAGGTAACCACCGATATCCATCCAGCCAAGGCTTACCATCCCTTTAGAGACTATATTTCTAATGTCATGGATAATATGGAGACAATGTTCAGTGACGAAGACGAATTTATGGAAGATGATATGGATTACGAAATTATGTATGATGAAATGAAATCCCAACAGGAGTCCTCTGTGTTTTCACAAGCAAAAGACATAGTGACAAACATAGAGAACCTGAATATTTCTGAATCAACCAATAGTATCAATAATAGGGTCAAGGAAGAAATTATAGAAGGGGAAACAGAAGAGATTATAGAAGTGAAGAAAGAACCTGAATATCCAGAATTTGGATTCTGTGAAGAAGATTTTGCGGTCAACACAAGCGACCTTACCGTTAGCAATATACGATTTGGAGCCCAATCCAATTCTTACTATTTTCAAGCATACAAACTATTTGGTGATTATGATTCTCGATGGGCAGACCAGGATATTCTGGTCGACTTTATTCTTGAAACAATGGGCCTTCCGGAACATAGGCTAAATGCCTTTTTAGATTATATAAGAAATTGTGTAGTACCTGATGAGGAACCTTCAGAGCCAAACTTTGATGATATGCCTTTTTCAGACACCAGCGAAGAAGAAGAATCCGATGACAGTGACAATGAAGAGTTGACTGATGACCGATTAGAAGGCGTAGACGATCTAGTGTATTATTCTATGAAGTATGGGAATCAACGTAATATTGAGTATGAGACAAAAAGTATACAGACAACAGGCAAGGGAACGAAGAAAAAACTGTTGATCAGAGACGATATGGCGATGGACAATGAGACGATCAATGAATTACAAAGTAAGTTATGCACTAGACTTTCGAACAAAGCAAAGAAGAAGAAATCAAAACTAGATTTCATCGAACAAGAGCATGCGATTTCCGAGGATCTGTATAAAAAATATCCGTTGGGCCTTCACATATTAAACATCAAGGATGAATTTGATAACTACTACAACGATAAGAACAAGAAATCGCTGATTTTCCCTCCTCTAGATCCGCATGGCAATAAGACAATTCGCAACATTGCCAAATACTATTCCATGAAGACCACAAAGATTGGTAGCGGTCGGAATGTGCATATGGCAGTGCAAAAACTCAAGATCACTTATCGAAGAACTCCAAATTACAATATAATCAACAACATCACAGAGCAACGGCCTATATTCTTGCGGTTCGACGTCGATAAACCGCAAAAGGAGCATAAACGCACGGAGACGATCCGTTTATCGAAGTTCCGGAAAGCCCATGGTGTCAAACAGGGCAACTTCACAGTGAAGGAAGGCGAACTGGTGGGCGAGCATGCACCAGAACTAGGTCACGACAACATTGGTATGCGCATGCTAATGAAGCTTGGGTGGAACAAAGGCGAAGGTCTAGGAACCATGGGCCTGGGCATCTCCGAGCCCGTTCTTGCGACGGTCAAGACCTCCAAGAAAGGTCTTGGACACCAGGACGCCAGCACCAACAGCGCCCGAAGCATCGGCACCGACTGAGCGCAACATACATTTAGTACCTTACATTACATAGACGCCTCCAGTAACACATTTCTTAGCACACCTTACATAGATACCAAATCCGACAACCAGCATCCACTACGCCCTCACTGCGGCCTTCCGCGGAAATAACAGCGCAAACCACAGCAAACCACCGCCCGTTCCGCGGGCCAACGCGCGCAAACGAAAAACTGAAAAATCGAAATTCCGAAATACTGAAATTTCGAAATGTCTCGAGGCCCTCGAGACACACCATTAGAGTTTCGACGACCTCTGCTTCGCAGAGGTCGTCCATTCTTACTGAACATCGTCACATGGAGAGCTGTCAGTTGTCGCTCGCTGCTCAATTAGTCGAACATCCACGCGACTCTGCTCGTTGTCTATGCTCTTTTCCGGCTGAATTTTCAATTGCATTATTAATCTGGATATTTTTCACTCATATATATACACTTGCAAAATTTTCAATCGACACACATTCTTCTTGCTTCCGAGCTGTCCAGCCCACTAGCAGCACCAACAGCGTCATACACACTTGCAATGTTTAAAAGTCTACGTAAGAAGAAGACAGAGACGGTCGACACCTCCAAACTGATCCAGGTCGATATTCCAATTGAGGAACTACCAAAATCCATCGCGGTCCCTGCGGTCGCTGAGCTGACTGCCGACCAGAAGGACAAGTACCGCAAGGTCCTAGAACACTTCAGCAAAGCAGACTTGGAAATCCCAGTGAAAGAAGTCAAGACTGCAGAATCTGCTCCCTTGACTGAATTCGAAAAGGCCTGGTTGACAAGAGAATGTTTCTTAAGATACTTAAGGGCCACTAAATGGGTCTTGAATGACGCAATCGATAGAATCACTTTGTCATTGGCTTGGAGAAGGGAGTTCGGAATCAGCAAACTGGGTGAAGAGAACGGTGATGAGATCACTTCGGACTCCATCGCTATCGAAAATGAAACTGGTAAACAGGTCATTCTGGGTTACGAAAATAACGCCAGACCAATATTGTATTTGAAAGCAGGTAGACAAAATACGAAGACTTCTCACAGACAGGTGGAGCATTTGGTGTTTATGCTGGAGAGAGTCATCGACTTCATGCCAGCCGGACAAGACCAATTGGCGCTATTGATCGATTTCAAAGAGTATCCAGATGTCCCTAAGGTTCAAGGTAATAGTAACATCCCACCAATCGGCGTAGGAAAAGAAGTATTACATATTTTGCAAACACATTATCCGGAGAGAATGGGTAAAGCCATTGTCACAAACATTCCTTGGATCGCTTGGACTTTCTTAAAATTGATCCATCCTTTCATTGATCCAATGACTCGTGAAAAATTGGTCTTCGATGAACCACCAAAAAACTACGTCCCACAAGATCAACTAGATAAACTGAACGGTGGTTACTTGGACTTCACTTATAAACACGACAAATATTGGCCAACTTTATTGAAAATGACAAAAGAAAAAAGAGAACATTATTTAAAGAGATTTCAAAAGTTCGGTGGTGTTGTAGGTTTAAGTGAAAAGGACTTAAGAGGCACCACAGAAGAACTCACCATCCCGGTCAATTCTGTATAATTAATTCACGTCATCGACTTCAAATTTAAAAATAATTCATTTGTTATAAAGGCATTACAGCGTACATTATTAAGATTCTTAAAAGGCAGGTTATAATTTAATTTACAACTCTGAACTAGATCTCCGACCGGATATATACATATATCAGAAAAGATAATTTTTATATAATACTTTATAAACTTCTTAATATTAATTGTATGCATTTAAGTTAGTTACTTTTTTCATCTATATTTTGTGTAAATATATACTTCTGTTATTCTATGAATATGCTTGTTTAACATTTTCCAAACTAAAACGGTTTAGCACATTTACGTTTTTCCGTTGCACCTGTCGAAGGAACTACCATAGTTTCCCAATCCAAAGCATACATTTGATTTCCTGCTCCATTACCACTTTTAGCGAAAACAACACCCAAATCATCTTTAGCAGTTGTTAGATAATAATTCACACCATCACCCAATGATAATATCTGTGCTCTTACAATGTCTCCAGGTTTAAAACACTCAATGATTTTAACACTATCTCTTTCCGTGGCTCTAACATCTTGCGATCTCAATGTACCTCTAAATGGATCACCAAAATCGGAGGATGTTTGAGAAACAGAATATGATGCAGAACCTGAACCAGCACCTGCAGCTACTACTCCGTGGCCATTGCTACCGACTCCACTATCTATTGGAACTGGGCTATTTTCAACCGCTAAAATCTCTAGACTTACGTTTTGCAAAGTGATTCTTGTGACCTTTGCCAATACAATATCTCCTTCCTTTGGTAAATTATTTGTTAATTCGTTGTCAACTTCGGATGATGTGTTGTTTCTTTTATGAACAACAGAGACTTTTATTTTTTTAATCTCTCTTGTGCCATTATTACTATGATTCTTTTCATCTTCAGCAGTCTCATTCAACTCATCTAAATTGGAAGAATCCATTTTAAAATCTTCTTCGATTTTTACTGTACCGACCAAAGTAGAATTGATAATATTAACAACCGTCCCATTAAGATTGTGTTTCTGTAGTCGAGTACCTGGACCTGCTATATACTCATAAACTATACTTTTATCATTTTCTTCTTTAATGTCAAATGCAGGACAAAGTAATTGGCCTGGAATTACAGATTCTGGAAATTTGAAGTTAATACTCATCCTTATTAAAATTGCTTTGGTTTTCAAAAAAGCTACTATTGTTAATATTATTTGAAATTAATGAGAGTTGGTGAAGAGATTATGCTTTTATTAAATTACATTTATTGTCAATTTAACATTATTTATTAAAGCCTTTTTATAATTCCATCTCATCTTATAATATTTTTTCAGTTTTAAGCTTGCGAAATTTTTCACTACAAAGGTATCCCAATTTTCAAATGCTATCATTTCCAGATATGAATTAAATATTGGTTAAACTTTATCATAATCGCAGTGATAAAGATTTTGTAAGTAGTGTTACTATTGAATTTATTATGATCTTGAAATTATGGATTGTTCATTGTATGTATTTGGTGAAAAAACTTTATGTTTTTTCTTTATTTATTTACAAAACTATTTGTAACATGAGTTATCTAGTAAAAATGAGTATAACATTTTGAATCCTCGTGAATTTCCATTTCACTTTTTAATTCGTTTAACTCGATCTTTATCATTTGTGCCAATTGTGGAGTAAGTTGGTTACACGCTGAAATATCTGGTGTTCGGTCGTACTCATGTTCACCATACGTTTCATATAAAATAATCTGATTAGAAAATTTCAATCTTGAATTTGGTCTGACGTATGACATGTTAGTAGTAGCCAAGTCTGAGAAAATTGTGTTTTCACTCTTCGATATCTCATCCTCTCTGTCAGATTGGAAGTTGCTTAAACCTTTAAATGACATGGATATAGGTCTACTACAATCATTGTCAGATTCTGGTAAAAATGCATTATGTTTGTTTTGTGAAGGTTCAGTCAATTCTTCCAAATCATTGAAATCTTCATTGTCAAAATCAGATCTGAATACTTCATCATCGAATTCTATTTTTTCTTCGTTAAAATTATCATTTTCTGATTGTTGATATTCATTTTCTCCTGTAAAGTTATGTTTAAACTGTGCATCCTCTTGTTCTATGGTCTCATGAATGTTTTGTATGTAATTATAAGAAGTCGGTTCCAAATTTGTGCAGCCATCCTCAATTGAAATAACAGGGATGCTAGATTGAGAATTATCTTCGAGGTTGATAGTGTTATTTTGATGTTTAATACTTTGGGGCTCATTCTTAGAAGAAATATCGAAATTAAAATCTAGACCATCTCCAAAGTTAATAATATTTGCAAATTCCATTATATCTGTCATTAGTTCATCATCTGGGGTAGTTTCGGTTAAGAGGGTGCTTGAGTTGTTTATTTTTGTATTGCCCTCCATTTCAGGGTCGGAGTCTATCACCAAACTATTTAATTGTTCTTCTAATGATCCAAAAGAAAAGTCGTTAGCATGGCTATCTATTAATTTTGATTGTTTATACTCAGTGTAATCAACGTCATCATCCTCAAAATATAATATATTAGATTGATTATCTCCAGAAGGAAACCTACCACTTCTTAATATACTGCTTGCCGGTGATTTGGTTAAATCGGGTGTTGAAAGTACAACAGATGTAGGTTCACTGATAAACATTCCTTCATTTTTAGCATTTATAGATAGGGATTCTGTCAAAGATTTTCTTTGTGAAGCACTAGAATTACGTTTTGATTTTAAGGATCTTGAACGTTCTAATGATATAATAGATTCCACTTCATGTGAATCAAGAGATTTGGGGAATAGCGATAATCCGGTGTCAATTGAGTTATTCAAAGACTTGTCTGTTGATAAATAATCAATATTTCTGGAAGCTTTTCTACTGATGCTCTTTGTTTCCTCATCTGAGGTTATCTTTTCTTTATTTTGATGCATTAATTCTTTCTCAAAATCTAGTGGAGTGGATTTTCTTTGAAGAATCTTCGCATTGTTACTACTTTTTGATTTTGTTCTGCTTCTAGTCTTTTTGATGTCTAGGGTATTAGATGTCTTGTCTTCTTTGTTCTTTTTAAAATTGTTGAAGATGCTACCACTACTATGAGATTTTTTAGTTAATTTTACTGGAGTTGTATCGTTAAGTTCTGAACGTGCTGAAAATGTAGTGGATTGTGGAATCCCATTACTGAGAGAATTCTTTTCCTTCGGAGATTTTTTCTTCAAGAAGGAAAAAATGCTTTTCTTCTTGTTAGGTGTAGTTATTGGTTCTTGTCTTTTTATTGGAGTAACTTTACTCTCTGATTTTGTTGGGATTGACTTTTTTTTGTCAGAATCTCTAGAAGGTATCTTAGATGTTGAATGATGGCTGCTTGTAGATTTCGTTTCTGAAGGCCCCACTATTTTATTAGATGCAACAGGACTTTCCTCGGTAGATTCATTTCTAATTACAGGAACCTGCTCTATGACCCTTCCCGTGGAAGAGTCCCCTTGGCTATGTATTAACGTATCTTGTGAATAAGCTGATTTGGAAGGTGAGTTATCATTTTCTTGAGATTGTGTCGGTTGAGATAATCCGTTGATCTGCTCAGTTGTAATTGAAGAGACCCTTGGTACGGTTGTGGAATAACTTTGTTTGCTTGATATCAGAGGTCTTGCCGAAGGTTTGTTAATCAGAGGCAAAACATTCTTGCCATTGGGATTTGGGGAACTCAAGAAATCAGGTTGTTCGTAGATCAACTTGTTTATGTTTTTGTTAGCTCCTCCAGGAAATTTAGACCTCCTGTCATCATCATGGATATCTATTAGGTTTGGAGACCCGATTAAATTTGGTGAAGATGAATCTATGAGGTTTGCTATATTTTTATTAATAAGTTTGTTGGGAGAAGCATGTATATGTTCTAGCGATTGCTGTTCGGAAATACTGTTTTGAATAATTTCTCCCTCAAAGGATTTTTCATCACTTGATTCTTCTACAATAGAGTTCTCCAAGATCATGCTCGATCTTATTTTACGATCCGCCTGTCTGGATTTTTCAGTCAAGATCCCAGCTAACGCACTTAACGATGGGGATGAACTCATATTTAGAGTGATAGTTTCATTACCCGATTTCTCTAAAGACATTTTTGATGATGAATGTGGTCCATTTGAGTTGGGACCTTGGGCAATAACTTGTGTATTCTGTGGCATCGCATTCTCGTGAAAAATAGAAGAATCACAACCATCGGGCAACTCACCAGCTGGTTCTGTGTCTTGTGAAATTTCATTCAAGATCAATGAATTTCTAAAATTTTTGACATGATCTGCCGAATTGATCGATGAGGAGGAATAGAAAGAAGAATTCCAGATATCAGAACTGTCCTGTTGTGTATCACTCATAGTATTCATTATCTTTGGTGATAATCGCACCTGATCTTTACTTGCACCTAACCTTGGTAGAATATAAAATCAATCGATCGGACGCAACTAGCTAGATCAAGCAACTGAAATATACTTCTGCAAATCAGAGAAAGTTTTAAAAGTTTTTGCAGCTTATTATGCAAAAGCACCTTAAGTCGATTGTGGTTGAACAGCCTAGCCCACTGATCGGTGGAAGCAACTTGATATATATTCCATTTCAAAGTGTTTTAAGAGAAGATAACTTCTCTTAGCTAGATTCCATTGACGTAAATTTTCATTTCGATATTTCATTTTCTCGATTGAACTTTTCCTCCCTACGGCACCATCTTCGACTTTTGACAAATAATTTAATATTTTTCCTATTTAGGTCAAACGATATTTTTAGGTTCCCATATCCCGACCAAAGGACGCGTTACCCAATCATTAATTAACTACGGTAACTTAAAAATCTCGAGAAGTGTAAGAAGACAAGATGCTATGCTATATGTATATATGCATAATTATTATTAGATAGAGATGCAGATGTGTTTTGTAGATGGATTGAGATTAGTTGTATTACTCTGAGACTATATTCTATTTATTGTTTCGTTCATTATATATTATTTGATGTGGTTTTGGATTGAAGTCATTTGGACTCCTTTTTCTCTGGATGTGCTTTCTCTAGTTCGTACAGATATCCTGAGCAGATGCAGACTCTTGCATACATTGTTGGCCATCTTCTTGTCTTTATGCTTGTGGAGATGATTGTTTTATCTTCTGAGATTGTGTATCCAGCTCTTGTGACGCAGCCACATCTGCAACATCTCTTTAGACTTCCATTTGTCATTTCATTGTCCGTGAAAGTGTCGTAAGAGACACCATCATATTCTATCTTTGAAAAAGACCTGGAAGTTTGATGACTTGGGCCTAGACTCTTGGTATCTGTCACTAATCCTTTGTCTAACGGTTGCGATAGGTGGAGCAACGAAGACTGGAATATTTCATCTTTGGAAATTCTTAATCCACTCGTATCAGCAAAATACACTTGTGCTGGGTCTATATGAGAAATTATAGCATTTTTAGAATAAGTCAGTAAAAATGAAGAAATTTTACTTATATCTTCAGGAATTTCAGCCTTCACTAACAATGACGGTTCTCTTGTTGTCGACTGGTTTTTACTGTTCAGATTCATGAATTTTGTATTGACATCAACTAAAAATGTTTCAAATTTTTCAATATTAACAGTGGATTCAGATAAAATTTTCTTCAAAAATTTAGAAGATTCGTTCAGTACAGGATAATTATTTTCAGGGAACTTAGTAACTAAATGAATCACCCTTTTAATTTCATTTAAAATAGATAGCAATAGTGAACGAGGAATTCTTGCACCAAATACACCATATACTAGTGAACTTACGCTTGCAGAGGAATATCCCTTATTGATAAGGATTAAAACTTCC
This sequence comes from Tetrapisispora phaffii CBS 4417, assembly GCF_000236905.1. Lineage (NCBI taxonomy): Eukaryota > Fungi > Ascomycota > Saccharomycetes > Saccharomycetales > Saccharomycetaceae > Tetrapisispora > Tetrapisispora phaffii. The sequence goes on from NC_016535.1 coordinate 368,504, forward strand.
TGAATCAAATATGTAATAAACTTAATGAGCCATTTTGCAATCGGTATCAAAGAATGTATCAAATCTTGTTTTGTAAATGACGTCTGAAATAATTTACCCCCCGCTAATTGTGCTGGACTTATCGTATTTAGTTGCTCAATTGCAAATTGTAAATTACGAGTAACACCATTGAATGCAAAATACACGTTTCTTAAGTTCATGATAATACGAGCCATTTCATAAACATTTTTATGGCGACAGCTACTACCTAATTCAAGTTGTAACAACATTGTCTTTTGAACTGGTCTACTTGAAATCATTTTTTCTAATAATTCTGGTGGTGCATCCGGTGTAATATTGAAAAATGAGTATATATCAGCCATCAGTGAAGTTATACATTCCTTCCCTCTATCTTGGTCTTTGTCAGAAATTTTTATCAAATGTGTTTTACATGCAATGGATAAATCTTCAGCAGAAAGTTGCCTATGTATACTGGCGACAAATGCAAAAGCAAAAGCAGTGCTATTCACTTTATCCAAAGATGCATCGTCAGTATTTTCATGAGATATGGAGATAAATTGTGGAATATCCTTACATGACTGTTTTATTAAAACACCGCACATTGTTGGTGAAACTATTGCCCATTCCAATGTACTTTGTGGTGGTAATTTGGGATAATTAAATCCTGCACTTAATACTGAAGTTAATATATCCCTAAATTTGCCTTGCCTATTTTGATGATGCAGTCTCTCTGTTTCAACTTTCCAATCTGTTTTACTATATGTTTCAATAGTAGAATCCTCAAAATGAATTGATACAAAACCATCTAGTATATTGGATATAATGTTTATGACTTTTTTATCCAAGTGAATTTCCGGCATGCAATTTAACGTATATCTATGTTTTGGTTTTAATTTTTGCTCATCTAGTCGTGAAATATCGGGTTTTAGTATTTTCAAATAATGTGCATTTAACTGAGTTGGGATGAGCTTGTAGCGTTTAATGATTGATTTTCCAGTATCTAGTACGTTATATAATAGCAATATTTCTGGAGCAGAGTCTTTTTCAACTGGAGCTTTTGAGATGACGTACAAATATTGAAATTCAAGAAGATTTCCTTCATCATCAATTTGTTCAACGGCAACATCTGAGAGATGAAATAAAGACAACAATGGATCATTTAACTGAGAATTGTTGATGTCAGTTATGTTCCAATTGACATGTAGTTTGTAAAATGAAACCACTTTTGTTAGTCTGGAATATGTAGATATTAATAATGACTGGTCTTCGTTCAATGCTGAAATATTAGTATACTCCACCCAATCCATATCGTTGGAGCTCTTTCCTTGAGCTGTATTTAAGTGCAATGATATTTTTTTATGACTTTTAGAATTTGAAAATTGATACCAGAAGTCAATTTGACCGTTTTTACGAACTGCCAAACATGAGTATTTCATAAAAGGAGGATGAAACACACCATATGGGGGAATCTGTTGTACCTTATTTCTGTAACTGTTGATAGAACTGTCCAGAACACAAAACTGAGATGAAATTACTGGTTTAGAGGAGCTTAGCCAAAATAATTCAGAAATCCTTGTTGGATATTCTTTCTTCGACTCCTTTTTAACGCATTTCACAGAATCTTCTGAAGTTTCATTTAATTGCATTGGGTTGTTATGAATCTTGTATATATTATCCTGGAATAACATAGTCAGCTTATCCATTGTCACAGGACCTTGCAAACTCTGGCCCAGTATTAAAATTGTTAAATTACCAAGTTCGTCACATACAGCTAACATGTCACCAGGTAGATTAAACCAATTGTTCCAATGAACAGAAGTGATCTCATAAAAAAATGGACAGTTTTTGTTTGTGGTTCTATTAGCCTTAGATCCCTGGTAATTAGGTGGACTACCTGAACGACCAGCATTGATTGAATATTTTCCTCCATTTGAGTTGCTGCTTGATGTAGTGTTTTGAGACTCATATAAATGTGGATGGATTGTATATTTCTTTGGAGGATGGAATCTCCAAGTTGTACCATTAATAGTCTCCAAAAAGGTCATACATAGATTGCTATCTGTAGATGTTTTGTCAGAATAGACAATTAAACCTGTCTTAGACCATGATACAGCTTGATTTCCAAGTTCAATCATATTAGCAATTTGATATCTCTAACAAACAATTGCTATTTCAACGAAATTTCTACAAAGTAGGTAATTGAGGTATGGTTCTGTAAAACTGAACTTATCTTACGAATATATAATAGGAATTCTATGTATACATATGGTATGAACTAAATAGAACTAACTGTAAAGATTTATAATAATTTATAGTATTTCTTTTTTTTTGATTTTTCGTATTTTATTTTTCAAGGTTTTCCTACCTTTGGCTGAAATAAGAAAACAATGTATAAGTCAGTAACCTCAATGCTGATCTGTAATGAAGCAATATATATATATATATAATTATGTTAATGAGTTCCATGATAGAGACAGTATTCTGAATTTTTAAAATGCTTTTGAGTATTATTACGACATTTTTGAGTATTGCTTTTTAAATTAAAGACATTATATATTAACATAGGGTTTCGTCACTTAATTGGAAATCTTATTAGGATATCAAATATAACTATCACAGTAATCGGATTTTTAATTGGAGGCTAACTCAAAATCGATGTCATCATCGATATCATCTTGGTTAGATACAGTTGAACTTTCAATATCCACCATATGACTTGGTAATGTCGATGCATAATTTGATAAAAATCCCTTTTCTTGTTGAGTGGCTAAATGATTATATAATTCCAGACAGAGCAGCATCCATAAGTAAAGTAGAAATGCAGCAGCTACAGCAACAAGAAGATATGCACTATGGTCTGCTCCTAGTCTTAAAACTAATACAAGTTGTTCTTCGCTGGCGCCCATAAATAATATTCCACCACAAACCAAACAGAAAGGAGCTAAATATTGAAATGAATAGATTTTATCCAGGGTTCTCTGATCCTTCAAGAGAAACGATATTTCTATTATTCGTAGACTTCCACCAACCATTAGAATCAAGCCAAAGAAATAATGAACTTTTGTGCTAATTATCAAGTGTTGCGAATGTTCGGACATAGCCCAACCAGTAAAAATAATTAATAAACTAGGAACAAATGTTCTCTTGCCTCCTCTACCCAAAAAAATGCCTAATAACCCACCTGCCCACCAGATAATTCCCATTGCTGTATGTTGATAATCACCATGATTCCAGCCTTCTCGGCCCCATCTGTGTTCAGTAAAGGTGTTCACGATGCCCCACAAACACATGACCCAGCTATCTATGTAATCTTGCGAGTAAGGACCCTTGTTGTTCCGAATTGAAGGTATCACCAGAACCATTGCATAGATAAAACCATATAATACAAAGGCATTACCCATAATCCCATGAGCTATACATTGACCTGTGTGACTTTCTCTACAAAATCCAAACATAGCCACAGGTGCTAAACAACTTTTAGTGAAACCGTTTATCACAACGAGAAATGATAATGCATTATGGGCATATTTTAGACGTGATTCTCCTGTATTTGAAATAAAGGTTTGTAACAACTTGTTTTTAATTAACAACCCAGTGCCACTAGCTAATCCACCAAAGAATAAAGATAAACCTAAGAGTATAAGAATTGACCATGCCGACCCTCTTGATGTTCGGTTCTCGACACCATCATTATCACTGAATCTGAGAAACAAAGCCTCCACAACAGAATAAATACAACTAATTATTTGCAAAAACATAGAAACATTTATTCGACCAGCAAAAGAATAACTAGCAGAGACTGATGGAAGTAAAAATAGTAGAAATACACAACACAACCAATGGAACGTCCTGTTCCCAGCATCTTGAATATCTGGTCTTGTATATGCGGAAGTATCGTCCATATTCATTGACATATTATCACATATCCCAAAATTAGCCAATGTGGATATAATAAGTATAAAAATATTAATCAATTGACTTAGTATCATGATTGAACTTTATTCTTCCTCTTCCCAGAGTTGTATGACACTTTCCCTAATTTTAGGTGCGGCTTGTATTATAAGTTATTCTTCGATATACTTATGAATATATTTTGAATTGCTGATAGTATCAGTAACAAAAATAATTTAACTCTAATATTTTAACTATTGCAAACTTATATTCTGATAATTCAAAATTGTGATCGTTAAGTAGATATTTTAGTCACCATGAGACATTTTTAGTATTACAATCGGTAAACCCTCACAATGGGGGGAGGTTGGTATATTATCATACCGACGCGGGCGAACCTTTGTCTGAGCTGTCTGATTTAACTATCCCACTTGGAACAGCAACATCTGTTTAACAAGTATTACGATTCTAAACCTCTTCGATTAAGTATAAAATAAGTTAGAGATTTATCTATATTATTAATGCTTCGGTAATAGATAAATTAAATATATATATAATAATATATAAATAAATTTATATATCTATTTTATAAGTTCTTCTGGAAGTATACGCGTTCGAATCCCTCGAAAGACCTGTTATAAACGTCTATAAAAAGAAAGATGCAACAATATGTTTATTAATACCTTCAAAATAGTGTTCTACTTCATGAACCATGATTAAAATTAAGTGGTATGTGAGTTGTTTAATATTATCAGTTGTGTTTGCTTTTTCTTTGTTGGAATAATTACAATATCCTCGTTCGTAATAAGTAAAAGTGATTTTAATGTTACGTTGTTCTTAATCCTTTGAAATTTATTTATTGTTTGAACTATGTGGTGAAAGTTTTGTAATATCATTGGATTCAGATAATTGTTCGTCGATGCCTTGAACATTTGTAGTTAATGGCACAGCATCTTCATCTGATAAATCAAAATCAAAAGTATCATCAATTACAAAATCATCTCCACCATTGATGCTTTCAGATGTTTCATCAAAATCTGAATCGCTGTCAATAATATCAAATTCGTAAGTTTCAGCACGAGATCTTCTAATTCTTCTCTTTGAGTTCAAAAAGAAAAAATAGTAAAGTGCTAATAAAACACAACCGAAAGAAAATATAGATAAAAAGTAATGCATGAAATCTTTCGGAGAATCCAACTTGTTTGGAGTATTTAGATCAGCTTCTAAATCAGAATCTATTGCATCATTTGTTTCACTCGGTATCAAAGTTGACGAAGTCGTGTGGGAAATAGATGCTATTGTAGAGCTTGATGTAGATAAGAGACTTGATGTGATAGAGGAAGATGGAAGTACATCTTTACTTGGTGTAGAAGTGCTTGATACCGTAGTACTTGATTGTATGATAGATGTTGTAGAAGAAGTGCGTAACTCCTCTAATTCTTTATCATTTCCAAATACAAATTTAGTTGCTTTCTCTGGATTTATACTTTCTCCAAAAATCTTTAATCTCCAATTATGAAATTTAATTTCATTCTCTTCTTTTACGGTCCTCACTCTCAGTTTCCACTTACCAACTCCTTCCTCTCCCCAGTGGGCAACAGACATGAATGTCCAATTGATAAATCCGTCCGAAGAGACGTCTAGGGAACGTTGCACACCTAAGTTAGATATCATCCCTGAAGGTGAAATTAAATCAATGACAACGGCACCTCTTCTAGTAGCTTCTATGTCTACAGTAACAGTAATATGTTCTACTCTTTTTAAATTTGCATTTGTCAAATCTTTCTTTGTGATTGTAATTTCATGTTCTAGAACTTTATCGATAGAATTACTTGTCAATTCCGGGCGGGCAGTTTTATGGTAATACCAACTTTGAGGCTTAACATTTTTCCAAGTCTTAGCTAATTCAACAATGGCAAAACTATCAATTTTACCATACCCATATCTATGAGAATATCTTTTATTTAATGCACCGTTTCTCCATTCAGCATCTGGATTTGGAACTTCAACGGATGATAAAATTGAAAGGTATTGTACATCTCTCCAAGTTAATTCAGGGTTTGCTTCTAAAACTAGGGCATAAATACCTGCCGCCAATGGTGCTGCTGCTGAGGTACCACCGTGTCTATCTGAACATTGACTTTTAATATCTGTCGAGTGGATGTATTCACCTGAACCAGAAGAATATGTCACAGCAAGTACAGCCGAGCAACTTTCGGAGTATGGAGGATGTAAGCCCTTATGATCGATTGCACCAATTGTAATGGAATATATAGAGTTTGTGTAACCATCATAATTACAATTATCTCCATAATGTCCACCATTCCCACTAGCAAAAACGTAAATAGAACCTTTTTCGTTTCTGCCTTCTTGGGTACCCTTAATCATAGCTTTTTTAACTAGATCAGATGGTCCTTGTAAATGTTTGCCATCATCTGGTGGTCCCCATGAACAAGAAAAGATATCATTGATATCCAGACCATACATTAACGATGCAGCTTCATCTTCAGCAGTGATTTGACCTGATAGAATTCTTATACCTGCAACTTTGGCACCGTATGCGACACCTAAGCCACAATACTCGTTTTTAACTGCAGCAATTTCACCAGCACATCGTGTTCCATGGTAATCATCAATTAGCTTTGGTGTTGGTAATTTTTTATTTTCGTTGAAATCCCAAGAACCTTCTTCGCAAAAATTATCCTTTAAATCTTCACTATTATGATCCAGACCATCATCGACAATGGCTGCAACAACTCCCTTTCCTGTAATACCACTAAACCACACACCAGATACGTTTACATCGTTACCTGGAAAACTTGGATTAATCAAATGCCATTGCTTTGAAAACAATGGGTCTTTAATGCCAAGTTTATTAGCAGCCTCCTGTAATGGTAATAAGCTTGAGTCGATAGGAGGAACAGGAATGGGTTGTCTTTTTTGTAAAGTTATTGGAGGAAGGTCATGAAAGGAAGAAACACCCTCTAATGAAGAGAGATCTTCTCTTTTTTGAATTGGACTTGATAATGTGTTATATTTCTTTGAGAAAACATAATGGTTTTCTAAACCTCGCACATTATGTTCAAATTTCCAGTTAGAATGAAGTTTCAAAAGATCATCTGCACTAAGGTGACTTTCTATTGCAAAATATTGGTTTATATTATGATTCTTCTCTGGTACCTTTTCAGAAATGGCAGACTTGAATATAAATAAAAATATCAGTATAAATAATACATTAATTTGATGAAACATGTTGAGATGTGAAGAAGAACTGATTCTATCAGACTGTCCTAAATGTTTGTGTGGATAATTTTTCAAATAATATTAACTCAAATAATTTTCTTGATAAATAAGTTATAGTAATTGAATGATGCAAATAATTGGTTTTATTGAGGAAAAAGGAAGAAAAAAATGATTGCCTGTACTTTCTAACTATAACATAGAAACATGCAACCAAAAACTTCGATAGAAAAGATTGTAATTCAAACGAGTTTTTTTGTAGTTCACCAAATGAATAAATAAGATATAGTAATACCCATAATGATATTCAATGATTAATTTAATAAAATAATAATGACATATTTTAAATATAATAACATAAAGTCTTCAATTGAATAGTATGAAACAAAAGCTGTAATTCATTTTTCAGCATTTAAGAAATCAATTACGGTAACAATAACATTGCAGATTTAACACGTGACACTTTACTAGAGATGTGTACAAGTCTATCTCATAGAAGGACATGTCATAGCAACGACAACAATAGTAATACATTGAAGATGGCATCATTACGATGTATGCTTTTGGATTCTACATTGGAATTACTTTGTTGTTTTCTTGATGATAGATTCTAATTATTTTATTAGAAGAAGAGGACTATAAAATATATACAAAATATCCTTTATAACTACTGGTGGGAGAAGGATAAATAAAGCAACATCCTGTTATCTAAAGTCAACACGGAAATCAATTTGCCAAGGCACCCATTGGATCCCAGATTGGGAGAACAATTGGGTTTTCGTCCTTCTTAATGAATTTTTCCATTAAATCTTTTGGTAATTCATCAATGTCGACAACAATTTGGAATGCGTATTCTTCGAAGTACTTTTGAGTCATGACATATAAACCATCGTTACCAGAATCTTTACCCCATGAGTTCTCAACACGGTAGCGGATTGGTTTCCCAGTGGTATCATCTACGTGTGCGCCGGTAATTAGCATGGCATGAGTCATTAAACTTTCACCATATTTGATACGAGAGGACTTGGATTGGTGTAAATCATACCCGATTGATTTGTAGTCCCATAATTCGACATCCATAACGCCGAACTTCTTATGCATGAACTTTGGAGTGTGAGAACCAAAAAAAACAGGTCTTTGATTTTGTAATCTTTGAACGACTAAATTGGATAAAATTTCATTATCAACATTTAAGTAATAAACACTCTCGCCACCGATGACATTACCTAAACGGTTAATTTTGATTATTCTTCCATATGGATGTCTTGGATCATTGATTAGTGAAACTGGTTTTGAACAATCTATCTTACAATACTTGGATGCAAATTCCTTTGGTGTCGTCTCCAATGTATGGATTTTCTTGTCCTTATCTAAATATGACCATGTAAAGGATTCATCTGGTTTGACTGGTGGCATATCCATGAATAAAGTCATCAATTTGAATATCTCTCTTTGGAATTTAGTTCTTAGTTCAGAGATATCATTACCTTTCTTTAGTTCTTCTCTTAAAACTTCAGCAAATTCCCTTAGCTTTGTAGTTAATATGGAATTCCATTTTGAGGAAGCAACGGTGGATAGCGGTAAGTCGTTGTAAAGGTCTTTTGGGATCAAACCATATTTTGCAACTAAATTGACAAACATGCTATACTGACCACCATCTTGAGTTGGGGCAGATAGTAGATATTGAACTAAACGGGAGTCGACATCTTCTTCGTAAGTGTCAATAACTTGATCTAGGAAGTAGTTAGCTTTCTCTAATTTATCGTAAAAAAATAAATAAGCTTGAGACAATTCGAATTCTTTCAATTTCAATTCTTCGATGACATTATATCTCAGTTCATTAGTGGCGGCAAATAACCAACATCTACCAGATGAACGTTGATTTGTTATTGGAGTGGATTCATTATTGACAGCAGTGTTGAAGATTCTTAAATCTTGTTTCAATAGACGAGTCTTATTCAATAAAGCATCATCAGCATTCACATTCTTCAAAACTGTAGAAGCTAATCTGTGATTCAAATCTTTGCTATTATCACTATCCCACTCGCTAATCTTGGAAATCTCGATAGAAGATGACATATTCACTTTGTGTAATTTAGAGGGAAAAATTCTGTTGCGGTGAAACACTGTTTGAAAGACCCTGTTCTTCTTCACAATGGCTGTATACATGACAATCAGAGTGAACAATATATGAGAGAGAAAAGACAAAGAATGAACTAACAAAAAAAATGTTCATATATATTGACTTTTGTCTACTTTAGCAAGAAGTGTCGTTGGTAATTGTTGCTTATTTTCACTTTTCTTATTCACCACATTGAGTATTGCACGTTCAGCAATGTGTATCTTAGAGTAACCGAGCGAGAAAATGAGCTTAACTGGCTGAATTGATGGGCTTCGAAGTGGATTAGTGTGATCAGTACAAAAGTTTCAAGTTTAAAGAGGTAGACTACCATTAAACCAAATACAAATAACGATAACGTGAAACAAAAACTTTTTGAATCAGTACTATGTTTTTGACACCAAATTAGTGTTTGCATTATACTCCCACCAATCTGTGTATCAGTATTAGTAATATTTATTAGTGAAAAATTTAACCTCATCGCGATGAAATTGTATCCATCTCTGCTCTTATATAAATATATACTTCTGAATATAAAAATAAGGTAAGACGCTGTGATCTGACTCTTTGTAGGAATTAGTTGAGTGGTGTTATAGGAAGCTTGATGCCACTGTTCATGCATCTGAGTACTATTCTGCTACGTTTATTGAAAGATGAGTGCACTTTTATCTGCAGAAGATTTGAATGATTTCATTAGTCCCAGTATGGCATGTATTAAACCCACTGAAGTGAATAAAGAGAATGACAACGTCGATGCGAACGGCGATTTGCAAGTTGGTAAAGAGAGCGAGCTGGAGAAGGTGTCCATCACGTTGCAGGACTGCCTGGCGTGCGTGGGATGCATCACTTCCAGTGAAGAGATCCTGTTGAGCAGGCAGAGTTACAGCGTGTTCTTGGAGAACTACAAGAACGATGGAGGGCAGTTGGTGATTAGCATCTCCCCTCAATCACGGTTGTCCATGGCGAATCATTTTGGGCTGAGCGTGATGGAGTTCGACATACGGATGTGCCAGGTGGTACGGGAGAAGTTTGCTTGTAAATATGTCGTTGGCACGCAGATTGGACGTGAGATATCGATACGAGAGACGAACCGCGAGGTGCGGGAAGCCGTGCGCGCCGGGACGTCTTCTTCATCGCAGGTTTCGGGTCCCCGACTGTGTTCCGTGTGCCCTGGGTTTGTGCTATACTGTGAGAAGAGCAAGCCGGAGCTTGTGCCGTACCTTGTGGACATCAAGTCCCCGCAACAACTCACGGGGCAGATAATAAAGAACACCGTTGGTGGGAAGGTGTACCACTTAAGTGTGATGCCCTGTTTCGACAAGAAGCTGGAGGCCTCGAGGCAAGACAGCGAGGGGGAGGTCGACTGCGTCATCACCCCCAAGGAGTTTGTGAAGATGCTGGAGGAACTAGATTGCGACATGGGAAGCAACCCGGCGACGCCCGCGACGCCGACGTTTGGGCTGGACAGGGCCATCCTGGACGAGATGTCCATGCCCGGCTACCCCTGGGACGCGACCATGTCTGTGAACGCGGGATCGTCGTCCGGGGGGTTTGCGTACCAGTACGTGCTGGAATCGCAAGCGCGCCACCAGGCGATGGGCACGCGATGCGCGGTGCTGTCGACGGCGGGCAAGAACCACGACCTGCTGGAGCACCGGCTGGTGGACCTGGGGAGCGGAGCGACCCTTGCCAGCAGCAGCGAAGTGTACGGGTTCCGCAACATCCAGAACATGGTGAGGCGGCTGACGCAGGCCGCCCGGCCGCGGACGCTGCGTCTGCGGGCCCGCCAGCGGGCCAAGCAGTCCCCAGACAGCGACCCCGCGCTGCCCGCGCCGCCCGCTGCCGCCGATCCCTACGGGGCAGAGTTCATCGAGGTGATGGCGTGCCCAAAGGGATGCATCAACGGCGGCGGGCTGCTAGACAGCAACAACACCAAGAAGATGAACGCACAACTCATCGAGCACCTCAACCAGCGCTACCACGAAGAGCTGCTCCAGCGCCCACTGCCCCAACACGCTGGTGTCGTTGACGCTGCTACCGCCGCCGCCGTTGCCGCCAGCCACCGCTACACGTTCCACCCCATTGAAAAGCACGACGACGGGCCGGGTGAACTCCTGGCGATGGCCAACTGGTAAGCGCTGCGCGGCCACGAAGCGCAACACCCCCCTGTCCCCGCTTACCCTCCTCCCTGCACGCAACGCGCCCAGCCAGCGCGTTGCGGGAAATTCCCGTCAAACCGCAAGCGACAAGCGCGGCCTCGAAAGGACAAACAACGAAAACGGACACAGACGCACAAATGCCGGGCGTGCGCTGGTGGCGGGCGTCGGGAGACTATCACAGCGGAGCATCGGTGTTTCGTCGCCAGCGCCAGCGCACAGGGGCCCGCCCCTTCCCGCCTAAACCACACTTTCCAGAAACAGTTCTGCGCGCAATCGCAGAAATAATGGAAATTGCTGTTTTCTTATTCCATAGACGGCCGTAATAGCACGTCGTCCTGCACGCTGTGGGCATTACTCATTAAATTTCCCACCTGTTTCTTCAAAGACGTTCATATACGCAACACACATACACAGGTCGAATGCATATAAATATAAACGCTTATGAACAGGTTGTGCTAGCAGTTTGCTTTCTCGTATTCATATTCAATTGCATGGAGTATATAAGCCTGTTGTCTTTTGCTGGTGATTTGTTTTATGTATAGCAATAACTGGAAACTTTTATTCTAACCTCTCAAGTCAACTCCCAACCCATTTCCCCTTTTTTTGGTTTTGTGAAGTTTAGTATAATCGATTACTATATAAAAAATTAAAACATAACGTATTTTCTAGAATGGCTTGTAACAGAGAAAGATTCGAAACTGACGTCATTATCACTGTCTTCGGTGCTTCTGGTGATTTAGCTAAGAAGAAAACTTTTCCTGCGTTGTTCGGTCTGTTTAGAGAAGGTTACTTGCACGAATCCACTAAAATTTTTGGTTTTGCAAGATCAAAATTAACTGGCAGCGAATTGAGACAAAGAATTGAGCCTCATTTGGAAAAACCAAATGGTAAGCAAGACGATGAAAAAGTCGAACAGTTTTTTAAATTGATTCAGTATCATGAAGGTGGTGCTTACGATGAGGACCAAGGCTATCTGGAGTTGCTAAAGGAATTCCAGAAAGTCGAAGCCCAAAAAAATATAACCCATCCACAAAGATTGTATTATTTGGCTTTGCCACCTTCTGTTTTCTTAAGTGTCGCTGAACAAATTAAGAAAATCTTATATACAACTGTCGGTGTGCAAAGAGTTATTGTGGAGAAGCCATTCGGTCATGATTTGGAAAGTGCAAGAGCTTTGCAGAATAGTTTGTCTCCTTTATTCACTGAAGATGAAATTTACAGAATTGACCATTATTTAGGTAAAGAGATGGTTAAAAATTTATTGCAATTGAGATTCGGTAATACTTTCTTGAACGCTTCCTGGAACAAAGACTTCATCCAAAGTATACAAGTCACTTTCAAGGAACCATTCGGTACGGAAGGTAGAGGTGGTTACTTCGATTCCATAGGTATTGTCAGAGACGTCATGCAGAACCATTTGCTACAAATTTTGACTCTGTTGACAATGGAAAGACCTGTCTCCTTCGATCCAGAGGATGTCCGTGACGAAAAAGTTAAGGTCTTGAAGGCTATGGCTCCAATTGATCACAATGACATCTTAATCGGTCAATATGGTAAATCTGAAGACGGCAGTAAACCGGCCTATCTGGATGACGAAACCGTTCAGCCAAATTCTAAGTGTGTCACTTACTGTGCCATGTCATTCAAAATCGAAAATGAAAGATGGGATGGTGTTCCAGTCGTCATGAGAGCTGGTAAAGCTTTGAATGAAGCAAAGGTCGAGATCAGAATCCAATACAAACCAGCTGCTCCAGGTGTATTCAGACACATTCCAAATAATGAATTGGTTATCAGAGTCCAACCAGATGCATCCGTTTACATGAAGATGAACGCTAAAACTCCAGGTTTATCCACCACCACTCAAGTAACAGACTTGGACTTGACCTACTCCACTAGATTCAAGGATTTCTGGATCCCGCAAGCATATGAGGTTTTGATCAGAGATGCTTTGTTAGGTGACCACTCTAACTTTGTTAGAGATGATGAATTGGAAGTCTCTTGGTCTCTATTCACACCATTCTTAAACTACATTGAATCCCCAGATGCTCCAGCCCCAGAACTTTACCCATACGGTTCAAGAGGCCCATCAGGTTTCAAAGAATACATGATGAAACACGGCTACAAATTCCAAGATAACATAAACTACTCTTGGCCAATCATCTCTCCAGGAGAAGAAACACATTAAATATAGTTGCAATGACAATGTACCATTTTTAACCTATCTTGTATGACATCATGATCATTTATATTTTAATACTATAACCAAAAAATTTGTAAGAGTTAAATAGGAATTTGTATAATATGTAAAGAATCCTGATAATAATAACAAGTTGATACATTTAATATATTGAAACTGCTAACAAGCTTTTCGCTAATTTCGCAAACGATTAAATTTTTACCGTTTGTTCTTAATCTTACAAGTTTGCCGTCAAGTTATTATTTTTAATACTAAACATCAATTTTTTCCCCTATTTCAATTGAGTTGAATATTTGATTAAAAATTAAATTGGAGATAAAAGTAAACTAGTTTAATCTTTATAAATTATACTCCACCTTCTGTATCAAGACATTTTATTTTGCTGTTTAGGTTACTTTAATTATAACTTTCACAAGAATTTATTAAAGGCCAGAAAACTGCTAAAGCGAAATCCTTCAGTATCTAAAAAGTTAAATAATTTCACGATTAACATTTATTAATAGATGTATATCTGAAATATAATCAGGAAAGTCCCATTGGCACTTTACAAAGTACAGCAGATACACACTGACCTTAAAATTCACTCAAATATATAGTTAATATTGCCATTTTTTACTTCTTACTACTACTATTATTATTAAAATGAATGCCCAGCTTCCAAAACAAATGAAAGCAGTGGTCATCGGGAATGGTAAAGCAGTTGTAAAGAAGGACTGTCCAATTCCTGAGATTGAAGATGACTTTATGCTAATAAAAGTCATTGCAGTTGCTGGTAACCCTTCGGAATGGAAACATATAGATATGAAACTTGGTCCAGAAGGTTCCATTTTAGGTTGTGATGCAGTTGGTAAGGTTTTGAAACTGGGATCTAAAGTCGACACAAATCAATTTCATGTGGGAGATATTGTTTTGTCCTTTGTTCATGGTGCTTCAAACCAGCGTCCAAAGAATGGTGCATTTGGAGAATACATTGCAGTTGACCAAGCTACAACATATAAAGCTCCTGCTAACATAAAGCATACCGATTTAAAAAATCTGTATTATGGTCCTTGCAACACATTCGAGGGTGCTGTAGCTTTACCAGTGTCTCTAACTACAGCTGGTATTGTGATTCACCATGATATGGGCTTAAAGTTAGCTTGGGAACCAAAAGAACCACAACATGATTTCCCAATATTAATTTGGGGAGGTGCCACAGGTGTTGGCCAAATTTTAGTTCAATTGGCCAAAAAAATTCACGGATATTCAAAAATTGTTGTTGTTGCATCAAAGAAACATGAAGAAATGTTAAAATCTTTTGGTGCGGATGAAGTTTATGATTACCATGATGAGAACATTGCCCAAGTTATTAAATCAAAATATCCAAATATTCAACACGCTATCGATACTGTATCAACTGAACAAACATTTTCAACAACATACAAATGTGTAGATGATGTTAATCCGGTGTCATTGATGCAATTATTATTTTTATCAGAAAATGATATACCAGTTGAAGACAGAAAACCCAATGTAAAAGTTTTAAGCACCATGATTTATAAAGTCTGTGGCATGGATATCAGAATGGCTGATTTCAAATTTCCTAAAGATGTAACATATAGAAAAGATACCTTTGAATTTGTTAAATTCATCAGACCTTATGTTCAAAATGGGGAAATTAAGCATATGCCTGTCAAGGTGTTTGATAATGGGTTGGAAGATATTCCAGAAATTACAAACATGATTAGAGATGGAAAGGCAGCGGGAGTTAAATTTGTTACTGTTTTATAAAATATCCCGAATTATTAATGGGAGGTATCGAAACGCAAGACTGAAATGCATGTCGTCGGAGAGCTGTCTTTGATTTAAACAATTAACTATTTCCCCTATGAATTTTTGCAAAATAAGCATTGTGGCAAAATTTACTTCATTTCAGGATAACTGTAATTAACTATGTTTAATATCTAGAGGATAATATAATACAATATCCTAGAATGTGATGTTATTACTACCGTTTGAGCTAATCAAGACTTTTTTACTATTGCGGATAAATTCCAAAACATATTATTTTGGATAAAATATGATATATGAACAGAACTTTAATATAAGAGGAATTCATTTATTTAGATGACAAACCAAATTAAATGAAACTTTTTAAATATCTTGATCTTTCTGATTATGCTAGTGCGTTTCACCAAAATAATAGTATTATTACATTCAGCCTTGTTTTTTATATACTAAGATCATTAAAGGATATATAATTCAACTTGCAATGATTATTATGTGTTTTCAGAGGAGGTTTCTATTTTTTGGATATTAAATAGCACAATTATATGACCGGCCTGGCCAGTCCCTTCACTACGCCAGTCGTTTACTGTTCCAGCATGACATCGATAACTTGGTTCAACTTCATCCTTGAACATTGGATCAATTTATAACAAGAGATACGTTACTAAAATCTGGAATCTTTATATTATAGAACTCTAACAACACTATATTAGATGACAGGAGAAGCTGGAACTTAGTCTCATAATCAACAGAAGAGCGCCAATTAAATGTAATATTATATACACACAATATTCATCAATATTATGCCTTTTGTGAATGGTAGAACTGACAGAACAAATTATACTCTCAACCGTTAAGGTACACCAATTAGATCATGTCACAATAAAATATATGCTCATGACACTACATATATCTGCTCAACCTTAGTTTATAAATTGACCGTTTACACGGAAGAGTAGTACTTTTTATCTCTACTTCGTAATCCAAGAAGATTCTTACGATGACTTTTAATGAAACTCTGATGTCTCAAAAGTCAACCGTGAATTGAATTATATTGTGGTATATATCTTAGTTTCAAGGCTTTCTTCAAATTAAATAACATAAAACAATAGAGTAGTTTTATTTTGTCCAATGGATGTTGGCTACTTTAATAGTATATTCGATTCTTTTTCAATTAATCATATAGAAAACACTTGCAATGTACTAAAATTGAGAACTTCGTAAAAAAAACATGTAAACAGCGAAGGTAGAATTAGTCAATTTATACTGTTAAATAAAAGGTTGAACGTTGTCATCTAACTATCGCACTACCTCGAGATCTGACAGTATGATAGTATGGCTTGATGTATATTTTATAGTTTAAGTTGTTCTTTTTACACAGTTGACCTGACGTGACTTAGTTTCCTTCTTTGTTAAAAAACGTAACTGTGGCATCAAGAGATTCAATTTCGAACAATTGAGACACTTAGGAGCGATTAAACCCTTTAAACGAACTTACAATAGCATGTTGAAGAAAAATTGATCACCTGCTCAAATATTTCCACCTCCCTTATTTCATATCTTTAAAGCATCAAATGATGTTGTAAGGGTTCACCATGGCGAGAAGTGTTATATTCTACGTATACTACCCCTTCGTACCCAGCGAATGAATTCCATATTCACCAGTTAAAAACCGGGAAATGGCGAATATTGTAAATAACAGTGTCTATATAATCCAATATCGATAGCCAGACACTTCGAAAGAACGCTAAAACGCTAAAAGCTAGTGCAGGCGTACGATATCGGATTTAAAGACAATGTTAAGAGCCTAAAAATGTCTTAAGTTTAAGTAGACATGGCTAGAATAAGGCGATTGATGATCAAACTGATCCTCTCCCTACCTACCACCATGCCTCCGTTGCCTTATTGCACTTCAAGAAATGTCTCACAATAGAAAAAAAAAACAACAAAAAAAATAACACAACTTCTGGAAATGAAAGAAACAAGAATGAAAAGAAATATTGGAACACAGGTAAGGCATTTGATGAAGATATTAATCACGCCAACACCGACTTAAACTCGAAGTTACAATGCAATGCCTAGAACAACCAAAATAACAATAACACACCAATACGTAACAGTTTCTTTTTCCAACTGCTGTGAAACTTATTACAACTCAATCTGTCTTTTTTGGATGAGAAATTTAGGCACACAAGATACATCATTTCTTGTTCTTCTTCTTCTCTTTGAAGATCAGTGAACTAACGTACTCTTTAATAATAAGTTACCAAGATAGCCTATTAACTTTTTTCGTAGAATCCGTTTTCTATCTGTATGGCAATTAATCTTGTTCTGAGGTTGTTTGTCAAATTTACTCATCTCGAAATATTAATGCCTCTTCTTGTTTATTTCTGGTAATCGGTCGAGGCGCGCTTAAGTTTTTTCTTTTCCAAGTTGTTATTTTGTAAAGTTTGTCTTTCCTCCGTATGTTTTTTGGTAAATTCCGAAATTTATTACGAAAAAGCAAATGAAAAAGAACTGACAACTATACGACGAAGTAATACAAACCAATGTCAATTAAAGGTTTTTATCATTTCGAAATATGAGCCTTTGTAATACCAATTATCAAACTAGAACCTTTTTTTAATTTTATTTTAGCAGTTTCGTTAACTCCGTTATAAACTGCTACTGGTTCGACACTTGTAAGGATACTCTAACGAACATTTGTAATATTTATAATATTTATAATAGTATGGTGAATACTAGCCAGACAGTGACATTTAGATCTAAATCTATGGATATCATTAGCAATTCAACAAAAGTAAAGAGAGAGAGCTATCAAGAGCAATTTACACAATGTTATTTTATTCTTTTTCTTTAATCAATATCTTAGAGTAAAGATATATAAAAGAGGAACCCAGTTCTTCCATCAGATCCACTTTTCATTCAACTTCTTGTCTACATTGTAATTATAATTATAATATTCTATCTAGTCTTTAGAGTTAACAGATAACCAATCATTATAAAAACAATTAACATGAGTGACCAACAAAAAAAAGTGTATGCCTTATCCAACGGGTTCGCCTACTCCCATCATCCAGGGGCTTCTTTATTATCAAGACCAGATGGTTCAATTACATTGCAAGACTTCCATTTAGTTGAAAACATTGCACATTTCGACAGAGAAAGAATTCCAGAAAGAGTTGTCCATGCCAAGGCTGCTGGTTGTAAATTCGAATTCGAATTGACAGATTCCTTAAGTGACATCACATTTGCTGCTCCATACCAAAAGGTTGGTTACAAATGTCCAGGTATGATCCGTATTTCCACCGTTGCTGGTTCTTCTGGTTCTGCAGACACTGTTAGAGATCCAAGAGGTTTTTCCTTTAAATTCTACACTGAATGGGGCAACCATGATTGGGTTTTCAACAATACACCAGTTTTCTTCATTAGAGATGGTCTAAAATTTCCACAATTCATTCATACTCAAAAGAAAGATCCTCAAAACCATGCTGATGGTGCGGAAGATTCAAGTCGTTCTTGGGATTTTTTCACTCAAAACTTAGAAACCTTACATCAAGTTGTTTATCTACATGGTCCAAGGGGTATTCCAAAATCTTTGAGTGACATGAACGCTTACTCTGGTCACACATTCAAGATGATTAACGATAAAGGTGAACTTACCTATGTTAATTTCCATGTCAAATCTGACAAGGGTTTCCCAACTTTGAGCAACGACGAAGCTAGTAAATTAGCTGGTACCCGTCCAGACTATAGTACAATTGAATTGTTCAACAAAATTAAGGAAGGTAAGAAGCCAGGTTTCACATGTTACATCCAAACTATGACACCAGAACAAGCTGAGAAATTCAGATATTCTGTTAATGATTTAACTAAAGTTTGGCCACACAAGGAATTCCCATTGAGAAAGTTTGGTAGAATTACCATGACTGGTAATGTCGATAACTACTTCCAAGAAATTGAACAATTGGCTTTCTCTCCATCAAATACTTGTATCCCTGGTATTCAACCATCTAATGATAACGTTTTACAAACCAGAATATTTTCTTACCCAGATACTCAACGTTACAGATTGGGTGCTAACTTTAACCAATTAGACGTTAATAGACCAAAGAATTTGAACGGCACTGCTGCTAGCCGTTGTCCATATGCTGCTTCAAATTTCCAAAGAGATGGTGCAAGTACTTTATATAACCAAGGTGCCATGCCAAATTACATCTCTGGTCAACCAAACGCCAGCTTGGAATACAAAGACTTAACCAGTGAAGATTTCTTCAAAAACAAATACAAGGGTGCTGTTACTGAAGAGAGTTTAAAGAAATATATCTTAGAACAAGAATCAGCTCGTGCTGCTCATGATGCCGTCATCAATGCTAAGTTACCAGGTTACTATTCTGTTAGTGGTGCATCCGAATTAGACCTGGAGCAACCAAGAGCTTTATACGAAAATGTATTCACAGAACAACAAAGAAAAGACTTCATTGACACTGTTGTTGGTAGTGCTAGTAACATTCCAAATCCAAAATTAAAGACTACTGTATCTCAATATTTCGGTTTATTAAATGCTGATTTAGGTAAATCTATCGCCGAAGGTTTGGGTATTGAATGGGTTCCAGTCGATTTAGAAGGTTACTTTGACAGCATCGGTAGAGCTAGTGCCAAATAAACTTCCTGATAATATGAACTTTTAAATTTTAGCGAGATTTTATTATATTTTACGTTACTCGCATTATTATCTTACTGTATATATTACATTTATTTATTTAGTAATTTAATTATTATGATATGCCCAAAAAACAATAACACAGTGATAGTAAAAAAGATGCAATTAAGTAATCACAATGAATGCCTCTTCTCAGTAAAACATAATAGGCTACTGTAGTATAAATATGATAACCCATTACATCAAATATTATGGAAAAGTATAATTTTGCATAAAACGTAAGCAACGGAAACCTCTACATTTGTAGGATTAAAGAATTGCAACATGACAACATGCTAATGACTTGCTTTGCTTCCAAAGTGCTTGGAAACAATAAAGACTGCTCAAATATTGCAGAAAACAGTATCGTACGAATTAATAAATGTAGATCTGGCGAAATTACTCATTCTAGAGAATATAATGCGCAAAATATAGTGTTTTGCAAGGTTAGGCATAGTTTAGCGATAACAAATAGATTAATTGCATGTGCTGGTATCATTGTAATCTTTATGGTACGTATCATAATCTCATAAGATATTACTATTTACTCAATATTTAATTTCTTTTGTATTAATAATGAAGTAACATCTTGCTTTGTCATCTGGCATGTATATTGAGTTTCAGTATAAAACAGAATTCTTAGCTGGTTTCGAAGTTTGCTGTTTTCTTGTTGAAAGTTGGTAGCCAGTTCATAGAAGTGATCCCTTTAAGTAGATTATTGGCTGTCATCAACCGTGCTTTCTAATAGTCCCGTTTCAAACTTGCAACGCTAATTTACGACTGGCTATCATTCTCATATCTTACTTATTGTTCATTGACAATTCAATTTTTCGTTAAAGATGAAACGAAGAAGTGAAAAATTGAAACAACAAATTTAAAGGCAGGGAATAAATATGATGCGGCAGGAAATAGATAACTAGGATGCATTTCTGAAGAGTTTTCAGATCTTTTGTCATTAGTAACATAACTAGTGTCATAATTTGTGTTACAGAGTAGTTAAATAGACGCCATTACTTGATATGTGCATCACTATGTCATCGAGATTGCGTCAGGACGTCAGGATCGCACATGATAGTATTTTCATATTATCCTGCTTCTAAGATCACATATCTTCTCCATTTATTAGAATTATCATTGCCATATTAGCTCTCAATGTTAAAATAGTTCAAGCAGAAGCTGATTAACTGTGCCAGTGAAGAATTTAGATTAAGATATTTTCACATAGTGGATCTTTCGATGTTATGTCAAATCAATCGCAAGAACAAGTACATAAGACAACGAGTGCAATGATTAAAATGTTACTGAGTTAATTAATATAGCATTGCTACGATTAATGAGAACTGAACTTTTCAAACCAAGCATAACTTTATCAGGTTTTTTTGTTTATTGACTTCGTTGTAACACTAATGATTTAAAGGATTGAAATCGAGTCGCATATAATGGATATTTGCTACAAATAATCTTCTTTACAATATTATTATTGAAGAAATGTTAATTGAAGCTTACGATATTTTTTCTGGGGTTAAATATAAATATCACTACTTGAAATTTAAAACGCAATATATCTCCATATTTATATGGATGTCAATTATTTTAATTTTAATTCATAAAGCTTCCTTTAATCACAACTACGTTGAGTATCAAGAATTTTCAGAACAATAGTTGTTTTTACTTCTTTCATAGTTGTTATAAAAGCCAGATTCTGGGGATGGCTGGTGGTTAACGGAATAGCAGATTTACAAAAACTCAAAAAGTACATAACGAAGTATAATAGGAAAGGAAAAGCTTAGTTTTGTTGCTTTTTCTTTACCATAATTGTCGTTTGCATATGTTACATGGGATATTTCATATTTGTAGTCAAGAGCACTTAATTATGTTAATTCTTTCTCAGCAAACCAGCTTATCACAAGACAATAATCATAGTATATAACATGAGAACTATCATGAGAAATACACAAAACATTTTAGAACACAATGACCTGAATATCACACGAAGTCCTAAAGGAAGATTCGACCAGAACATATTGCTTAACCTCCCGTTGATCAATATTCTGGCGCAACAAAACCTAACAATGGCTCAAAGAGAAAAGTCCCCATGATAGTGAATCGTTTATGATTGTTAAAGATTATAAAGAATTTGTAAGACCAATTTTTTTTCTCTCTAAAAGGGAAATTTTACTCATGTTAGGATTCGATTCATAATAACATTACAGGTAGATGGTGAATAAAAGCATTGAAAGAACACTAAAAAGGAGTTTTTAACTAGAAATATTTGGAGAATGAAAAACAGTTTTGAAATTACAGGTTTTCAAGTTTTTGGTAACTCTGCCATGGCTTTAATTCTAAGTTTTATGTTTTACAAAGTTATGCTTCATCCAACTACTGATACTTTCTGCTATTGTGGTGCTGCTATGTTCTTTGCCATTTTAATTAATGCTTTCTCTTCCCTTATTGAAATTTTTACCTTATATGAACCTAGACCGATCATGGAAAAACACAAATCGTACTCATTATACCATCCAAGTGCTGATGCATTCGCTTCTATTATATCGGAAATACCCCCAAAGTTAATCACATCTGTTTGTGTTAACATCATTTTCTACTTCTTATGTAAATTTAGAAGAAATGGTCGTGTTTTTTTCTTCTACTATTTGATTAGTGTTGTTGCCGTTTTCCCTATGTCACATTTATTCAAATGTGTCGGTTCCTTAACAAAGACATTGCAAGAGGCTATGGTTCCCGCTTCTATGTTACTGTTAGCTTTGTCAATGTATACTGGTTTTGCTATCTCAAGAACAAAAATCTTAGGTTGGTCTATTTGGGTATGGTATATTAATCCATTAGCATACTTATTTGAATCATTAATGATTAATGAGTTCCATGGTCGCCATTTCCCATGTACCGCATACATCCCTGTTGGAGGTTCTTATGATTCACAAACAGGAACAACAAGAATTTGTTCTGTTAATGGTGCTATTGCAGGCCAGGATTATGTTTTGGGTGACGATTACATTAAGTCAAG
>NC_016535.1:391779-394523 GCF_000236905.1 Tetrapisispora phaffii CBS 4417
AACTGTAAATATAATAACTAGTTATTATGCAGGAATTAAGATCTGTTACATATGAGTAATAGTCAAATTCAGATTTCAACATGAAGCATGAGTCGTAAGCGGATATAGTCCGAGATAAATATGGTTCTTCATGCTTAGCTAGTTGAAGACAGGTATTGTACTCACAGACATGGAATTAATGAAACCATATAAATAGGACATGATTTCATATTTTATATATCTATGTTTAGTCTAAATGTAATTTTGTATAAATTATATATCTAGAAAAGAGAAGCAATTACAACGCGACTAATTGTACAAAGTACTATTACAACAACACTAATAGTAGTATGTCTTCCCAGTACGCCCAATTACTATCTCAACAAATAGTTCTATTTATATTTTTCTATAATAAATATAATCATGTAATAAAAATATCAAAAATAATATAAATTAAATATCTAATTTCAACCTCAAAGAGTGTTGAGGAATAGGACTGTTCAATATGTCAACATTTCAAGTGTTTACGGGGGAGAAATCCCATAGCTCCAAAATTATCGATCGCCTTGAGCACCATCATGATTATCATTACAAAAACCATCGATACCTCCATAGGTGTTGAAGTAAATTTCACCATGTAAAGCATTCCCTGTGCCCGAACCAACGCCAGAAATATCATCATAATTTATTACTTCACCTGCTTTCGCATCAACTGCAGCAAAGCAATATTTCCAATCCCTGTTAGCAGCAATCCAATTTTGTACTTGACCTTCAAAATATGATAAACCCTCATCGGTTGGCTCATTATTTTCCCAAACAGAACATAAATCAGAATTCCCATTGTCATAATTATATGATAACCAACTGACTTCAAACCCATCGGTAGGGTATCCATCTCTCTTCGCATAAGTGTAGTTATTATAGTTCGGTACACCAGGCTGTGCACTGACAATTAAGTTTGAGAGCTCTTCCGGCGAATGAATATAAGAGAGTGCTATGTGATTTCCTAAATTAGATGAAAATACTACACCATTGCCACTGGTTGTTCGGTACCTTTTCTTTGAATCAGAAGTAACTTGAACTTTATGATGGAATACTAATGTTCCTGCCTCCCCTCCTAATTCTATGGTGCCATTTTGGTGAAGCCATGGATCAAACAAAAGTGTTTGGCCCATAAGTGCCTTTACAAATGATCCCCCTCTTTTAGTAGCTGATCCTGCAGCTTTAGATGCTGCATAAGCTGCGACTCCCACAGTGACTACACTCACTATTAATCCTGCTACAGGTGCGCATACTCCACCGGTGAAAAGCAGACAAACTGAGGCAACAAGATCTGGACGAATTGTAGTCCCAGCTGCAATCACGCAACCAAAGACAGCACTATAAGTGACCCAGTCCCATCTTGATCTTTTTAATAATTTCTGAGGATTACTTAAAATAACAGCCGGTGAGCTGACTGCACTACCCTTAATAAATAGCTTAACATTAGGATTTGCTAGAAATATCGTTAAGATTATAATAAATCCTGCTAGAATGCTAAGTCTAATATATTTCGAAGAAAGTTTGGTTCTAATAAATGACCAGTTCATACTATACCCAATATCTGATTGAATACTATTTTTTCTTCAATTGTACTCATTTTTTCTATCCAACAGTCAGGTTTCTTTATACAAAAATACTCAAGCTTCCGCTTGCGGATTAAGTCTACAATTTTGGAACATGCTTAAATTCAGAATATATTCCTAGTTTACTGTTTATATATGTATTGAACTCGAAACATGAGTAAAATGATTGCGGTTAATGGTATATCTGAACGTTAGTGACACCCAGAACTGTAGCATCATGAGCTTACGTATATAATTGGTTTATTTAGGTGGCCCTGCTGCCAAAAAGCGGTAATAAGAGGCATGCCAATGACCACAATCCCTGTAGCCGCATAATTGGCTGCACTAATTGAGAATATAGTTGTTGATGTTGTGCAGGCCATTCAGAGTCTACAGTACACAGCTCTAAGATACGGGCGCGAGAGGTTTCCTCGTCATTTCTTTTACACTCTGTTCTCCTCCTGCCGGCTCGCGAAACTCGAACTTGGCGGCAAACCTGCGCACAATTCTCTGTTGATAGCAGTCCGAACCGGAGGGCAATCGAAAATAAGCATTCCACTTCCCGCGCGGTGATCTCACTGGATTCCACATGCGACCGTCCGCCCTCTAAACGGATAATGGCTGCAAAAAATCTGAAACGGAATTTGTCAGAGAAGTTGTCTACGTCTGCGCAGTTGCCCACGAGTTCGTGCAGTCCCCAGTTTCGAAACTAAACAGAGTTCCGAGTTTCTAGAGTTCCAATCTAATGTTGTTGCATCAATTGACATTGTTCACACCTTGATAAAGAGGGGCTTGCGATGCCAAATTGATCAATCGAGACATGGATAATTAAATGATGACATCTTATTAGTAGGAAGGAGGTTGTATAACTTATTATAAAAATTATGTCCCTTCCTAGATACAGAGAGATGACAACTCCCTTTATATGATCTATTTTTTACTGCTTAGGTTGGCGACAGTTAGCGCCAGTATTTATAATTGGTAACAGCACTGTTTTGGGCAGTGGCCAATACAATGCGATACTTGAAGGCTTAGTTGACACGGTAGTGGAAGGGTTCAAGACAGTGTATTACTATGCAGAGTGGGGGTATGGGTGTTAGGATAGTAGGTGGGGGTATGGGTGTAGATAGTGGGGTAGTGGTGTAGGTATAGGTGGGTAGG
>NW_003780271.1:0-14880 GCF_000236905.1 Tetrapisispora phaffii CBS 4417
CAGTCTACATGATACTTCAGGGAGTCATAAAATTATACCCACTAATATGCGATAAATTAGTAACAATGATGACGCATAAATTAATCTTTTATACTCTGAGTGCTCTGTCAAACCATACTCAAATTGGTAAGATTCTTCTATAAGCTATATGCCAAAAGAAAGTGCATGCGCTTTATTGCTATAAATTTTAAAGAGATGTTCCCATAAAAACAGCATTATTCTATTGTGAATACAGGTTATTTTGGCTTGATTGATATTCATCATTGTTTTTTTGTAATCCCCATTAATTATTTTTCAAAGTTATGAAAGTGTCAGTACTCAAATTATATCTTTAACTTTGCAGTGCAACTACTATTAAATTATTTTCTGTCGTGCATTGCATAAACTGTAAAGAGACATACCAAAAATGTATATAAATCTTCCTATACATTCCTGTGACAGGGATGCGCTGGAGGCTCAAACCCGAAAACTACTATTCTTTATTGGTAAGATATGATATACTGACCTTTAACATTGCCTAAAACTAGTAATCCTTGCAGCCATTATCAAACGAAGCCTGTAAGTTTCATGATTACCCAGAACATCTCAATAAAATTCTGAAATATCATGGCAGCGGTTTCAAACGCACCTTTAGAGAACACAGCCTAGTCGGTCTACGAAGTAGTAGCACTGGAGAAATGGGATATTAGACGGTTATGTTGCCGGGTAGGTCCAAGTGCTGCGCTTCTGACGGGAGACCAGCGAGGATGTTCCAAGCTTTGGAGTCCATGGCATCATTGTTACACGACTTAGCGTCAGTAACTCTGTCACGTGTGAGTGTCCCTTACACAGTTCTCTCACGCTCCTCGTCGAGCACCATACTATTGGAACCTGGCGTGTGAAGACCAGTTGACACGCCGCAACAATATGAACGGTTGGCACCAACATGGTCCGAAGTCCCAATACCAGTAACCGTTGTCAGGCCGAGGACGCATTTCAGAAGTGTTACCCGGAGTATTGCTGCTCATGATTTTCAATGGTTTTTGTGTCTCGCATTGTAAGAACGCCGATCATCGGATGGCCCCGGTCCGGGCCGGCAGACAGTGGGCCGATAGATGATGTGTCGGCCCACTGTCAGCCGCGCTCATGACTACAAAGGGAACCCATCACGAATGCAGTGGTTACTACAGTCTGGAGTATATATTGGACGTCAATTTGACTATTCTTGAGACTTCAAAAATTTCTGTATATGTGTCAGGATGCTAGGACTGCTCGACTTATAGGAGCACGATAAGCAGAGCTTACAATCATCTGAGAAACGAAAAGAAAAACCTTAAAAATGTCTGGAAGAAAAACTGTCCTTGTCACTGGTGGCACTGGATACATTGGGTCACATACGGTGGTTGAGTTATATGAGAATGGCTACGATTGCATTCTTGTTGACAATCTGCACAACTCTTCTTCCCAGTTAGTTGCTAATTTGGAGACCTTGGTAGGAGAACCTATCAAATTTTACCAGACGGATTTATGCGATAAGAAAGGTTTAGAGCAGGTTTTCAGAGAGAATAGAATCGATTCGGTGATTCACTTTGCAAGTTTGAAGGCGGTGGGCGAGTCCGCAAAAGTCCCATTGAGGTACTACCGCAAGAATATCCTAGCGGCTTTGAATTTATTAGAGCTTATGGAGCAATACGAGGTTAAAATATTGGTCTTTGCTTCCTCTGCCACTGTGTATGGGGATGCGACGAAACAACCAGGGATGATTCCAATTCCGGAAACTTGTCCATTGGGGCCAACCAATCCTTACGGGAGCACAAAAGTCATAATTGAAAAACTTCTGCATGATCTACACATTTCAGATGAGAAGCTCTGGAAATTCGCCATCTTAAGGTACTTCAATCCAATTGGCGCGCATCCATCAGGTTTGATTGGTGAAGATCCATCGGGTGTTCCAAATAATTTAGTACCGTACATGGCACAAGTTGCCAGTGGGAAGATAGAAAAATTGAGAATTTTCGGTAATGATTATGACACAAGGGACGGTACTGCAATTAGAGACTATGTTCATGTGGTGGATTTAGCAAAAGGTCATGTTGCAGCTTTAAGATATTTAGAAAAAAAAGATGACGAAAATGAGGGTATCTGTCGAGAATGGAATTTAGGTTCAGGCACGGGCTCTACTGTTTTAGAAGTTTACAATGCCTTTTGTAAGGCTTATGGTAAAGAAATCCCATATGAAATTGTTGGTAGAAGGGATGGAGATGTCATTAATTTGACTGCAAAAATAGACAGGGCCGTAAAAGAATTAAATTGGAAGCCTCAATTGGACGTTGCTGATGCATGTGAAAGTTTATGTAGATAAGCGATTAAGAAATGCTTTTGGATGAGTATACTTCTTGTATACGGTTCTTACCTGCACTATCGAAAGATGTTAATGCAATAGTTGCTAATAGTAGTGTTGTAATACTCTCACTAACCTACGATAATTATTGCTGAATACAATATGGCTGTATATGGAAAGTGATAAGTATGTATTATCAGATGATCTAAGAGGCGTTTTATCTACTACATATTATTTTAAATTCCAACAAAATTTCTAATTTTAGTTTACGTTTTATAAACTTGGCAGAATAGACTATTATGGAACGGTAGAGTTGAAGTTATAAAATGAGCACTAGCACATTCATAATTAACACTAATGTGCACACTTCTTGGAGAGAAAGTTAGAGAAGGGTAACTCAGAGAAAAAATGCTTTTTGTCTTAGTGCATGAAGAGCAAAAAGAGTAGTTGCGAATATGAAACCATTTTTAAACAAATTATTTACACAAAATATCTTTATACCAAACATCTTTCTAAGTCTATTTGGATACATCTTGAAGCTACTTCATATCACTGAGTATTGCACCACGGTTCTTTTAACAAACAACCGTAAGTGGCTCCGAGATACTTCAATATAAGAAGCTGCATTGGTTGATAAACACAACAAGCTTGTCCAAATTGATATCGCAAAAGCAATGAATTGTCAGAACTAGGTAATGGTACGCTTTTATGTGAGTGGTGTTTAAAATCAATTAACTATTTTGATTCAATGAAACAAAACAATGATGACTTTCAAAATTTCAAACTTAACAACAATTGCTGCTTTCTCTTACCATGGAGGTAGATATTGGACTTAAAACATTAACTTGGGACATAACAAGATTCTCTTCACTGATATTGAACGCATGTATATTCTAGCAGTGACTTCGACGTTAGATCACCAACTTTAAATAGGAGAATTCATGAAAGTATTGTTTAACGGAGCACTTTGCTCGCATTGTTTCCCTACCAAAACATTGAAGTTCAGCATCTGTTGACCTACCACTGCATATTTTATCTCCGAGATATAATGAAATAAAGCTGCCATCTTCGATTTTTTTTGTTAAATCGGTACATGATACAATTGCTGCAGTTTATTGTCTTGGAATTGCTTTGAGAAACACATATCAGCACCATCAATCAGTTGTTTATTTGGGTCGTGATTCAAAACAAACAGTAAAATGTAAAATTTTGACAAACACTCATCAGTATTACGAAAGCTAATTGTGAACTTTAGATGATACAAATGCATTCGGATAATACAGTGTGAGATTATGGCTGTATTAAGAGAAATATCAGAGAATTTATCATTCGATATATTCTCAATGAACTCCATGTTCTCATCCCAATTAAGACAAATCTCAAACTAGCGAAAATATCAGTTCAATTAATTGTTCTACTTCTAGGAAACATGGTATCAGGGCTACTGGAAATTAAAGTTTCTGAAGTCCATAGATAATTAACACATACGTTTATTAATAAGATTGACATAATAACTAGTTATGGTCT
Organism: Tetrapisispora phaffii CBS 4417; assembly: GCF_000236905.1. Taxonomy (NCBI): domain Eukaryota; kingdom Fungi; phylum Ascomycota; class Saccharomycetes; order Saccharomycetales; family Saccharomycetaceae; genus Tetrapisispora; species Tetrapisispora phaffii. The sequence goes on from NW_003780271.1 coordinate 3,848, forward strand.
CCATTTTAGCTTCAAGAAAGCTGCAAATATAATTACAAGAGATACTGATAGCAACCTTTTATGTTTAAGTTACACCACAGTAAGATCCGAAGATACATATATCTAGTCAATTTATTCTTCATATATTTCAATTGACAGATACGTTGAAATTGCTAAATTATAAAATTATCTGAAGTCGATCTACTAATATATTTTGAAAGGGAGTAGCGATCTCGAATTCCTAAAATAAAATAACAATCGTTGTGGGGAAACTAAACCATTACCTATAATTATGCGTGATATTTGTGTTAATACAAGAGCGTCAATTTTACTTGAGGCAAAATTCAGAGAACTCGTCTGTCCAGGCATGAGCAATTAACGTAGTTGGTGATTTACAATTGTTGTTTAATAAAATAACCAGTCCTTAATATTAGTAATGCAGAAATAATTACTTACTTTAGAAGACGGTGTGCTACTTTTCTAAGAGTATTTGGTAAAGTTCAATTAATGTGATCAAGCAGATAAGAAAAACGACTTATGATTTATTGATATATCTGATCCAGTCCCTGGGAGCGAGTTAGGGATATATATATGAGACGGTATATTAAATTTAGGCAAAATTTTGATGGCAACTTTATTTCATGAACTTAAATAGATGCAGTTTCTGTATGTGCAAATAGCCAAATGATATGTTTTGAAGTTTCATTATAGTAAATTTATGGATTCTAAAAAATTAGATTATTATAGAAAATCGATTTATGATGTGACCTAGTGCTGTAGTAATGATAAGAACTTTACAACAGAGTTTTGTTTTATTTTGACTGTGCACATTTATCTCAAAGGGACTTATTATTGTGAATTGTAGATTTCCAGATAAAACAACTTTATGAACTCTGTTCTAATTAGTGGATCCGAATTCCTAACTGACAACATATCGTCATTTAATTTATTGAATGCACATATTAAACATACATTTATTTTTTAGGATAAGAACTAAAAAGCTTAAAGTTTAAAAAGCTCATGCGTTTTTTTGAGTTAACTTTATAACTTATCGTTAACTGCTATTGATTTGATTAGAAAGCAAACTATGGGTATTCATTGCATTTACTTATATTCAAATAGAGGTTATTTGATTAGAAAGAAAAAGATATATGATATTGAAAACTACGTAAAATAGAAACTTCGGTCTATTTTTGTATAATGATCATGAAAATTAGAATATGTCACCAACATGCTATCCATATTTTAACTTTCTTCGATAGTTTACTTTACCATGTCATTTTGTTTCACAATATCCAAAGAAGCTTCTTTTTACTAGTTTGCATTCTTTTCTACTTTTATTCATTTCGATTTTGACATTAGTAGACATACTTTCTTCTAGCTATTTCTTTCAATTAAATGATCATAAAAATGTCCTAACCCTAATTGAGCAGTACTTTGGCCAGTTACTATTCCCATTTTTCTCTTATCTATTAGAACAAAGAGAAACTCTCCTATTTACCACTTGGATTTGGTATAAAAAGGTCCATGATAGTAAGATAATGCCATTTTAACTTAAATGTTCTCAAAGGTTATCTCCATGGTAGTATTCAAAGCAATCCGCATATAAAATTTCCTTCTTTTTAACTAGGAATAATAGTTGAAAGCTCATAATTAAAAGAGTGATTACGTTCATGAAGTAAATAACGTTTCTGAGCTCCTGGATGTTCTTGTATCCTTCTTCAATCCTTAATGCCTAAGTAGTAAAAACCAACATGTTGTTTGTTCTGTAAATGTAATTCGTAATTATTTCTTCTTACAATAACTACTGAAAGTTCAATATGTCATTATTTCGATGATGGATTAAAAGGCAATTATAAAAGTATCAAATATTTTATTTGTGTTATTGTATTTAATCTTTAAAACACTGATAGTATGATCTTAATATTTATTCAGATTGATGGTGTTATTCTATAATTTAAGCTTAATCAAGTCTGTTAAATATAATTGATTTATCCACTTTCGATAAAAAAACCTTATCTTGATCGTTGGTCTTCAGTATTTCAAAACTTAACGTATACTTTTCATTACTAATCTTAATATGAATTTTCATCATGTTTAAAAATCTCATTATACAGCTTTTAAAATATTAAACTATTAAAAACGAACTAAAATAAAAACAACTATTGACTTAGAATATGAATGTATTCATAAAAGAAACCGACAGCATGCATAACAGTGTCTAAGTCAATATGTTCATCGGCAGCGTGAAGTAAACCAGTTAAGTTGAAGTTCGCAAAACCTGGTTGGTAACGGTAGATATTTTCTGTCAAATTCCAGTAATGTTTAGAATCAGAGTTCGCTGTCATAAGAGATGGTGCAACGTATAATGTAGTATTCTTGTCTTCACCGAATACATGTGGGAAAACAACATCTTCAAAATAACCTCTAATGGTACCAGCTAATTGATCCCATACATCATTTGTTGGAGAGACCGGAGATGGTTCAAAAATAGAGGTAACATCAACAACAATACAACCTTTTCTTGTGCATGGAATTCGGGTATTATTTTGAATAACCAATCCTAAACCATTCTTTAAAGCAACAGAAGCAGCATTGGCACCAAATTTGATGATTTGTTCCATGGAATTAGATTCAGGAGCGATCCTGGAGTTGATGGTTAAAGAAGTGAAAGTTGGTAATTGATTGTCACCGTTACCAGCATCAATTACATCAACGGCTTGAGAACCTCTGATGAAATATTCACCATATTCACCACCAAAAGATTGAATGAAAGATATAGCAGCCTCGTTAGCAGTATCATTAGTAAAAGCGTTAGCAAAAGTTTGCTTGATAGTCTTTGGAATCAGAGGTGATTTATCGATAATACATGTGAAGAATTGACTGATAGGATTTTCGTTTGTGTATTGCACTGGAAATTTATTATCTTCAATAGTAGTAATCAATTGTGCAGCAATACCGATGTTTGTATGATCTGGAGGAGTAGAAGCATGACCACCGGTACCGTTTATTGAAATTTCAAGATTCATTAGACCTTTTTCAGAAACACCTGGAGCAGCAACCCAGACACCAGTCAAATTTGTAATAGCGTTACCACCTTCATCGATAATGGAATAAATACCATTTTCACCATATCTTTCTAATAATACTTTATTTATGTAGGCAGCACCGTAATAGCCTGAAATTTCTTCGTCACAACCACTAACTAAGATGACGGTTCTGTTCGGGTTGAATTCTGGTTCGTTTTCCAAGATATATTCCATACTTTGTAGCATACTGATCAACATATTTTTATCATCAAAGGAACCACGACCCCATACGTAGGTACCATCCCAATATCCGGAGAAAGGTTCATGTTCCCAGGCAGCCAATGTGTAGTTATCAATTGGGACAACATCTTGATGAGCGGAGAAAACGTTCGGCTTTAAAGACTCATCTGTACCATTCCAAGTAATAATTAGCGAGAATTCGTTGACAGTTTCAACGTTCAAGTTTGACCAAACTTTTGGGAAATCTTTTTCCAACTGTTGATGGAATTTCTTAAAAACCTGCCAACCTTCGAAATCAGGCTCATCAGCAGGATCCGGGAAGTCAGCCTCGGTTATGGTTGGGATTTTAACTGCATTTACCAACTTGTTCTTAGTCTCATTTCTGAATGTCTCGTTAAAGATAATGCTAGAGACGATAGATGAATCATTACCATACAACTTTGTATAACCACCACAATCCGGTATAGTAGTATTTGAGCTTGCAGCTTGACCAAGAGAAGTCAAAGCAGCTGCAGAAAATAGTGTGGGTACAATGTTATTAACCTTCATTGAATGAACAGTGTGGAGATGCTCTTTTGGGTGGACATGGAAAGGAGACCGTCAAAAGAGCGAATGTAATCTTTCGAACCATTGATCAAACCGTGAATAGTATCCAGTTATATACCTATTTGAAACATCAGAATTTTTCGACGACTTGACTTTCAAGAATAAAACTATCATTTACTCAATAGACAGAGATTCTGTTAAATGCCTGCTTTATTTCTTTTTTCACTTATTGCAGATGCTAAACGATTGCAACAATACTAAGCAGTAGGAGACTCACTACTCCACTTCCCCATCCCCCTCCCTTCCCCAAACAAATAGGACCCAAGAGAACCCTTATAGCACCAATTTCATGCAATCCAGTACAAAAGGAGGAGGTCCTCCTTGAGCACCCGCCTGGAGCTGAGCAAGAAATGTTGTTGGATTGCTAAAATTGTGACCCATTTCACTCAATCCCATCGGAATATATTTCATTACTCGGCGGCCAATGCAGCTCCTAACGAATACATGACTTCAACCTTGACCACTCACGAAGTTGCTGATGCTGAGGCTTCTCATCCAACAAAACAGGACCGTTGCCTTGTCTTGTCTTGCATGCCTACGTATATATCTTCTGCTTCCGCAACTCCCAACAATCTTATGAAAGTCCCACCACCCCACCAGTAACCGGCAACCGGTGCTCTTCAGGGAACAACTACCAAATATCCCATGATGATGACCTGGGTGGATTGGTAGGTTGGTGGGTCATTCCATTCGTTGGTTCTGTTTCTTCTCTTCTTTTCCCACCAATGAATCCAGCCTCATGGTCTCATTGCTGAAACTTGTCGCCTTATTCGGAACAGGCCGATGCCCCGACGAAGCAACGGAATCTCGGTGCAGCCGAGAAAACGCTTCCGTTCCGCCCAGGATATACCTTCTTGGTCACGGCGATTTGAAAAGCTTCGAAACTGCTAAGGATATTGCCTCTGAAATGTGGTTGATGAGTTTTGTCGAGCTGCATGGAACGCTAAACGGTGGTAGTGATGGGCTTAAGCAGTGCTGATCTGTGAGCTTTAAGTAAATCTCGAAGATCGTCAAGCTCGACGTCAATCGGTGGTTGAATGGTTGTGAAAGATGGTCTTGTGATGTTCAAAGACGTCAATTATATTCGTAGTTATTTACTTGTAATTATGTAATCGTAAGCTGATCGTAGAGAGATTATTTATTTATTGTTTGGCATTGGTAGCTTCAGTTAACTTAGCTTGGGCAATCAAGTTAGATGGAGCGTCCATGACTGGTAACATGATTTCGATCAATCTGATCTTGGAGTTTTCGTTAAAGGCCCTGTCAGAAGCTAACTTGTCCCATTCACCGGTGGTAGCGACTCTGTGGTTTTCGTAGTCCTTAGCACCGAAGGTTGATAGGATGTCTAGGTGCTTCCAGTTTTGGATTTCGTTGTATTCAGCAGTTGGACCGTGGATCAACTTTTCGATGGTGTAACCGTTGTTGTTTAAGACGAAGATGTACGGCTTCAGGTTCCATCTGATCATGGTGGAGATTTCTTGAACTGTCAATTGTAAAGAGCCGTCGCCGATGAAGACGATAGTTCTCTTCTTTGGGTCGATTTCTTCGGCGGCGAAAGCGGCACCTAGGGTAGCACCGCCGGTGAAACCGATGGAACCCCATAGGACTTGGGAGATACCGTATGTGTTAGTTGGGAAGTGAGTCTGGTTGATACCGAAAGCAGAGGTACCCGTTTCGGTCAAAACGATATCACCTTCCTTTAAGAACTTACCGACTTGGTTCCATAGCCATTCTTGCTTTAATGGAGTTTCAGCTGGAGTAGCTGGGTTGGCTGGAACTGGAGCTGGGATGGCGACTGGCTTGTAGCCCTTGATAACAGAACCGACTTGAGCAACTAATTTTTCTAAAACGAATTTCATTTGGACACCTGGGAAGGAAGCCTTTCTGATCTTGATGTGGTCAGAGTGGAATTCAACAATGTTCTTGGTGTTGTAAGAGTAAGAGAAAGAACCAGTGTTAAAATCGGATAATAGAGCACCGACAGATAAGATCAAGTCAGCGGATTCAACAGCCTTCTTAACTTCTGGTCTGGATAAAGTACCGACGTAAACACCACCGAATCTTGGGTGTTGTTCATCGATGGAACCCTTACCCATTGGGGTAACGAAAGATGGGAATTGAGTAGTATCGATCAAAGCCTTGGTTTCAGCCTTGACATCGTGTCTAGAAGCACAAGCATCAGCCAAGATGATTGGGTTCTTGGCATCCTTGATTAATTCTAAGATAGCACCTAAAACTTCAGTTTCAGCATCGACATCGTTTGGTTTCAAAGATAAGTCAATTGGAGTGTTTAAGACATCAGCTGGGACCATTAAGTCAACCATGTTAGCTGGTAGACCTAAGTAGACAGTCCTTTGGGAAATGTAAGTGGCCTTGATACATCTGTCAATTTCAGCTTGAGCAGAAGCAATGTCAGTGATCATAGAAGTGGTTTCAGAGATACAAGCAGACATTCTGTGGAAAACAGTGAAGTCACCGTTACCTAAGGTGTGGTGTAATAATAATTGCTTGGCTTGAGCAGATAAAGATGGGACACCGACAACGTGTAAAACACCAACGTGTTCAGCGTAAGAACCGGCAATACCGTTTAAGGCAGATAATTCACCGACACCAAAGGTGGTGATCAAACAGGCCATACCCTTGATTCTGGCGTAACCGTCAGCAGCGTAAGCAGCGTTTAATTCGTTACAGTTACCAGCCCATCTCATACCTGGGACTTCGTAGATCTTATCTAATAAGGATAAGTTGAAGTCACCTGGTAAACCAAAGATGGTGTTACATTGAACTTGCTTTAATCTTTCGAATAAATATTTACCTAAAGTAATTTGAGACATTGTGTTTGTTTATGTTTCCTGTTTGTTGTATGGTACTTTATGATATATGTAACAAGAAATATCATAAACTAATCAGTTGAGTTTTGATGATTGACAATATATATCTGCCCTTTATATATGGTTTATTTCCAGTTAAATTTTAAAACTACAGGAGCATAAAATAAATTTAGGATGAAATAAATACGAATCATAAGTGAATTATGGTAGATGCACACCGTTTAGTGATTGCAATAACAATGGAATGAATTGATTTAATAACTCATAAATAACAAATAGGTGCAGTTAAACAGATATTATTCAACATTGCCATACATTCCCTCAGTGAAAGAGTACAATGATCTTGGAAGTATTTCATATTCAGTTAGGAAAACACATATTGCAACCAAGCAAGTTAAGAGAATCTTAGTTGAGATAAACAAAAGCTAATGACAGCCGATCAATCGACGAGTAACAATAACAATAACATTAACATTAACTACCTGTTATTCATTTACGATTAAACTTTAACATAAAAAGAATAATATTCACTAAAGAGTAAGCTTCCTATCCATATTAGTAAGAAGAAATGTATTTCCTTTAAACACCAATATTGATGTTGAACTAAAAGTGAACCATTTTCCAGATGGTAACCAATATAAACCACTCTTTTCTTTTCCATCCCTCGACATGTATGCACACAGTAAAGCAACAAAAATATCTACATTAATCAAACGTCTAAGTGAATAATTGATATTCAACAGTGTTGTTGTTGTTCTATGAGAACATGTTTATTTCATTGTTGCTGGCTGCATCGTTGGGATATTTCAGTTTTTCAAGATGGTAGGATTGTTGTACAAACAAACACCTTCTTTAGGCGGGAATCGGTAGCACGGATATCTGTGCTCTGAAAAACTTTTCAGAGTGATTAAAATAAACATCTACCAAATGTATTCGAGCAGAACAGGGAATACTGTTCAAAATTCGCTCAAAATCTTTTATACAGTTCATGCGTGTTGTAAGATATGATATACAATATTTTGCATGCTGTTCTTGCCATGACAACTAACAGTTCAGTAGCATCTTTACTATATTGGATCGCAGCGATGGCTGCTAGAATTTTGGATACTGCTTTATGATATTTGGTATTTCGTGTTCTGGAGTATTGACGCATATTGTGTTATCTGGTGACTACACTCGGTTAAGGTTTTTTATCCACTTAGAAGCAAGCAGTTGGAAGCAATAAATTATTCGTTTATGTTGCTCAGTACGCGACAAGCTGATTAACACGTACTACTATGCGACTTCAATAGTTAAGTGATTTGTACAACGTGGATTCATACGATAAGATAGTTCATGGGGCTACATGTATTATTCTCTTATGGTTTGGTGTAGGGCAGCCAGGATAATGTTTAGAGTGTTACATTCTCAAGATTTGAAATACTCACTTAGTGGTGTAAAGGAATATAACTTCGAGACTATAATGTCTTCCTAAGATCTCTAAGAAAGCAAATAATGCTGTATTGTTATTCCTTTACTGGGTCTGTTTATTGGTTTAGACAGTGCTAATTGAGCTCGTGATGATGCGATGCTTACTCTGCAGATGGTAATGATAACTAATTTGACATTGTCATTACCGGCAATCGTGTATTACAGGTCACATGATCATACTACGCCGTTACAACGCCGACGCCCATCGAATATAGAGTACAACTGCAAACGTATAAATTTAATAGAGCATACCATCAGTGGAGGCAAGTTTGTGAAGGTCCTATGAGGTAATTGAATAACTGAACTTAATAGAGAAATGAACGTTCTGGAGTGATCGTGATATATGACAGGCTGCTGGGAAGCTGGAAGACAAGTACTACAAGGCTTGCTGCGCTGCATACAACTTCGGCTTCGACAACTTCATAAGTACTAAGACCCACGCACGTCTGTGTGCAATTATGATTGTGAAAATTGGGATACGTATGATGATGAAGAAAAAGGGGAGAGACGAGGCCGAGATGGCCAAGAACCTGTCTGTGAAGAATATCCTAAGGTATCATAATATGAGAGGCGTGCGGTTCAGCTTGTATTTTGCGTACCGGTTGAGACACCCAGTGTCATCATTACCCGTTTTATCATGAGCAACTAATTGAAGGACCCATTGGTTGCAGAGCACTATCCTGCATGCTTCTGGTACCCTGATGTCCCCAAGAAGGAGACCTGTGTTGAGATGGTGAGAATGAACGGACTGTACATATGTCCAGTTGGAGAACTTGCAGTCATCAACGATTGGGATGATTTGTACATGGAATGTAGAGAGGAGATGCTTTCCGTTAGCAACCTTCTAATAGCTGAGAGTTACAATAGAAACTGTTCATGAAATTGTCGAAAAACAAGAAACTCTTTTTGATTGCTGTTAATTATTATTAAGTGAGGAAGGGACCCATAGAGTTTGAAGGTGATCATAAAATGGCAGGGCTAGGTTTTACACCACTGTTTATGTCTTCCTTTCATGAACGTTCCTATTGTATCATGTACCTTTGTAAGATTTAACATTGGGTATTTTCTGGATCGAACATATGTATACATTGGAAGAATACAAAATTGCACTGGAATTCGGTATATTTTAGAATTAAATATCGATATTGTGCTATATTTCGAGACTGACAAGAGAAAAAGGACAATATTTGCTATAATGAGTAATTGCTCGAATACTACGTATACGTAGAACTTTGTTAAGCAGTTAGTGAGTAAGTGAAATCGCACTGCCGTTCTAGTTTTGTATTTATAACAGTGTTAAATCGAACCAATTAATCTACAATAATTACCATATTAAATAGGCCTGTTATGTTTGTATCTACAATTTCTAATTATAAATTTTTATTCTATGCATACAAACTATATATTTACTAATTGAAATACATATATAAGTAAATAAGGAGAGCAATATGAAATTCAATGCACATTTAAATCATCTTCAATTTCTGATTGGAGTATTGTAGAACCTTGTATATCCATTTACTCGCTAACTAGCACTAATATTGGTCAAGATTGATTTGTGAAACTGCTGAATCTCGCCATACACTTGGCTTACCGATCAATTGAGAATAGTCTCGCAAATATTCATTCACATTCATTTCTTTGTAATGAAAAACAGGGTGTTAGTTCAAAGGCTCTGACCTTTTCTCTCTCCCATCTCATCATATTGAAGCCATTTTGAAAATCCGATGTTTGTAATGCTTTTTTAATTACGAAGATATCAGTAATGGTGGCGCTACCATGTTTGTGAAGGTCATCGGTTCAACACCACTAAGTGATGGATCATTAAGGTCCAATGTAGGTCAAGTTATATTGATATCTAAATTATATTTTATAACAAACAATTATTAGCATGACTTTTACGCCTTTAGAAGATTATGACATTTATTTTGATCAAATTAAAGCTCATCTTCGATTAATGTTTGAGCTAGCATGCTTGCTAGTTGTGTGGACGCTCTCCCTTCCATAAACTGCCTAACTTCGCGCCGTATAATGTGATAATGTAGTTTAGGGCTTAGGCATCTGTCACTGAATGACATAAATTAGACCAACCTTTAATAAGGTACTTTACACAATGGAAGGCAGTATTGGATGAATGAGGTAGATACGATGGTTAACTTTAATAAATTATCATTTTTGCGTTAATTCATGAATGTGGTAACCAGTTGCACGTAGTACATTTGCAATTACTCGTAATGATATGAGAAAAAAGACTAGACTGAGCAGATGTGACGTTCTACTAATTACTGTGAATTAGAACAATACACCATTAATTTCCAGTTGTATATGGTCTATTTGTTAATTATTGAGGTGATTGCCTTATCTTCTTCCATACTCGAAGGGGGCCATTGTGAGTATGCCTAGAGTTGAAATGGAAATAAGAGAGTTATAGGCGCCGCAGACAGGCAAACTTATACCTTAGAATCATTACAGAATGCTTGCAAAGATATACTCTCAGTATGTGTTGTGTTTTAATTCTTTTTTGTATATTTACTAACAAGAATAACAACAGATTTATAACGAATCCTCGAGTGACCATCGAAAAAAGTTTTTACCAAAGGAAGCACGTTTGTTTTTGGAACGAGTCTTTGAGAAGAAGCAGTCTTTAAATTCAAAAGAACGGGATGCTATAGCCAAAAAGTGTGGTCTAACTCCTCTACAAGTCAGAGTTTGGGTATGTATCGCTATCACAGCTCTATTTTTTCGTCCATAGATATCCTTTTTTTCTGCCTATTTATAACTATTTACTAACAACAGCAACATTCAAAACAGTTCATCAACAAGCGCATGAGGACCAAGTGAACTCAAGCACCAACCACTCCACATAATCCACAAATCC